>NC_140592.1:1274125193-1274400388 GCF_964204655.1 Triturus cristatus | reverse complement strand
AAAGGGCTTCAGCCCCCCCCCCCCCCCCCCTCCCCCGTCGTGTGTGACAGCACGGGATGAGACCGCTTCCCTGCGCGCACACAGCCGCACCCGAGCACTTCACAGGTCTTTAAAAAGACCATTTGCATGTTAATGAGCCCTCGCTGTTGTTTCACCCCTTCTAAGAGCCCCTGCAGCTCCACTCTGACTATTGCTTAAAGATTCAGCCCCCCCCCCCCCCCCAATTTTTTTCTTAGCCCCCCCCCCCCCCCCCCCCCCCCCCCGAAATTTGGCTCTAGTTGCGCCTCTGACCTAAAACTAGTAGCTTTCAGTGTTGGTGATCACGTGGGCAGTTTGTTTCTGTTGCAGTACCCCCCACTGTTTGCCTGACTCTGACCCTCCACTTTTTGCCAGACTGATGCATCTCTGACTGAATGTGCACTGGGTTCCAGCTGATCATGTTCCTAGTGCCCTGTGTTCCTTCCCAAAACTACTTTTCTTACCACAATTAGCACAGCTGTGGGTCACATACAAGCTTCTTGTAAAAGTACCACTGGTACCAGGGACGTTGTGACCAGAGAGGGTCTCTAAGGGCTGCAGCATGTATTTATGCCACCCTAAGAGACCCCTCACCAAACGTGCACAATGCCACTGCAGCCTGCATGTGTTGGTGCCACAAAGTGAAGAGTCGACCTGGCACACATCCCTTGTGCCAGGCCTGCCAGCACCACCAGAGGCATAGGTAAGTCATCCCTACAGCAGGCCTTACTGCCCTGAGACAGGGTGCACGCTACCTCTGGTGAGGGCACAACTGCATGAGCAGATACCCGGCCCCACCGGTCCTGCAAAGATCCCCAGCACCCTGAGCCCAAGTCCAGCCCACAGGGACCTCTCCTGAGCTCCACAACGACGCCTGCGGCATTAACACGAAGGACCCCTGGACCACGACCAGGTCCAGTGAAGATTTCCCAATACCTAAAGGCACCACTGCATCCGCAGCCCCCTGGCCTCGGAGAGCCCAATCATTAGTGCCCTGGCATCCAACAATATCGCAACTTACCTGCCCAGCCACTGGTCTCCTTCGTCCAGCTCCCTGGCCCAAGCCTGCAGCCTCTTTGTGAAACTGACGATCTCCATTCACTTGCATGAAACTGACCTCTGCACCCGACTGCCCTGTGCCGCTGAGGGTGTATGTTGGGTGTTACCTTGTGGCCCCTCCAGTGCTGGTCCTAAGCCCAGAGATTGACCCCCAGCACCATTTTACATACAGGTTATCGTCACCTCTTCAAGCACCCCAGTTCCCATTGACTAACATTAGGCACCGGCACCAAAACTGACTGCACCCGGCCACCCCAGTGCCACGGGTGGTGCAGTCTTTGTGCCCAATTGAGCCTTGCCCAGTGCTGCTTCTAAGCCCCGAAGACTGGAACTGTAAGTGCGTTACTTACCTGGTAAATTACATATCTGGTTCCTTCCATAGGATAACATTGGTAAACCTGAATATTGCACTGTGTGTGTGTTTTCTTGTGTCTGAGTCTGCTATTTCTAAAGAAATGTCCTTAGCGTATTGAAGTGAGGTATTGCTTGCAAGTAATCATTGCTTACACTGAAAAGTATCGCATCTCAACAGCAGTTCATCACACAGGTATTGCCAATATTGCACTGTACTTACCTGCAACTAAGTTTCTTTGGTACTAGAAAAAAATAACAGAGTAAGCTTTTTACAAAATAATTGGGCTTGGATTTAGTCATTGAGTGTGTGTAATAATTTTTTGCCCGAGTGTGTACAACAAATGCTTAGCACTGCCCTCTGATAAGCCTCACTGCTCTCCCACGCTACCACCAAAGAGAGCATTAGTATTATCTACTTTAGTCTCTCTAATGCCACTGGACTGTGCACACTATGCCTTACTTTGGTATAGTATAGACACAGAGCCAGCTTCCTACAGTACCCACTTGTGTGCCAATGATCCATTCCTGGAAGACACCGTGTACCCAGAGGAGTGAGTGACCAGCATAGACAGCGGGAGGTGAGGGCCCGGGCCCACACAGGTTGTCACCATGAATATCTGAGCTTCTGCTTGCACGCAAGAGAACTCCTGTGATCCCAGAAGGCTGCTCCAGGGTTGATGTAGTGTCAGATAGACGTGGGAGCATGCAGAGTGTGGCCACACTGCAGTTCAGGCGTGTTCCAGCCTTGCGCCCCTTCTGCTGGAAGGAAGCGCCCTCTGCAGTGCTGTGCAAGGAGAGGGCTCCACGCAGATGCATATGGCAGCGCACGGGTGTTGGAAGGAAGTGCCCCCTGCAATGCTGTGCAAGGAGACCCTCCGCACAGATGCATATGGCTGCAGCGCATAGGCTTTGGAAGGAAGTGCCTCCTGCAACGCTGTGCAAGGAGACCCTCCGCACAGATGCATATGGCAGCGCACAGGTGTTAGAAGGAAGTGCCTCCTACAACGCTGTGCAAGGAGACCCTCCGCACAGATGCATATGGCAGCGCACAGGTGTTAGAAGGAAGTGCCCCCTGCAATGCTGTGCAAGGAGACCCTCCGCACAGATGCATATGGCAGCGCACAGGTGTTAGAAGGAAGTGCCCCCTGCAATGCTGTGCAAGGAGACCCTCCGCACAGATGCATATGGCAGCGCACAGGTGTTAGAAGGAAGTGCCCCCTGCAATGCTGTGCAAGGAGACCCTCCGCACAGATGCATATGGCAGCGCACAGGTGTTAGAAGGAAGTGTCCCCTGCAATGCTGTGCAAGGAGACCCTCCGCACAGATGCATATGGCAGCGCACAGGTGTTAGAAGGAAGTGCCCCCTGCAATGCTGTGCAAGGAGACCCTCCGCACAGATGCATATGGCAGCGCACAGGTGTCAGAAGGAAGTGCCTCCTACAACGCTGTGCAAGGAGACCCTCCGCACAGATGCATATGGCAGCGCACGGGTGTTAGAAGGAAGTGCCCCCTGCAATGCTGTGCAAGGAGACCCTCCGCACAGATGCATATGGCAGCGCACAGGTGTTAGAAGGAAGTGCCCCCTGCAATGCTGTGCAAGGAGACCCTCCGCACAGATGCATATGGCAGCGCACAGGTGTCAGAAGGAAGTGCCTCCTACAACGCTGTGCAAGGAGACCCTCCGCACAGATGCAGATGGTAGCGCACAGGTGTCAGAAGGAAGTGCCTCCTACAACGCTGTGCAAGGAGACCCTCCGCACAGATGCAGATGGTAGCTGTGCACGTGTGTTGTAAGGTAGTGCCCCCTGCAGCTGTGTAAGGAGAGGCCTCCGTGCAGATGGCAGCAGCGCATGGGCTTAGGAAGAAAGTGCCCCCTGCAGCGCTGTGTAAGGAGAGGCCTACGCACAGACGCAGATGGCAGCAGCGCGTCTGTTAGAAGGAGTCGCGCCCCCTGCAGTGCTGTGTAAAGAGGCCTTCACACACGACGCAGATTGCAGCGGCGCACAGGCTTTGGAAGGAAGTACCCCCTGCACAGGAACAGATAGCGGCATGTATGTCTGTGGATGTGATCAGAGGGTTGGTTTCAGCTGTTGTGTGCTTCAGAGTTAGAAGTCACATTGGAACAGCATGCAGCAGTCCTCTCCACCACTGGCTGCTTCATCCCGGAAGTCACGTGTCCACTTTCACAAGAGAAAGCTGTCCTACCCACTCTGCGACCTGTCCATGGTTGGCTACCATCGATGCACACCATTGCAACTCACAAATCACAGGGGAACGCCCCTTGTGCAAGTCAAAAGGACTCTTTCTGATGCACGAACAATGCACTTGCGACCAGGCCCTGCGATCACAGAAGCACGTCATACATAGACCCCAGACCTTTGTTACAAAAGACAGGCATGGGCTGGGGCATTCTCACCCACCACAAGTACCCTAATGCAGGTGACCCAGGTGTTGTCCCATGACCATGGGGCATTCCCCAGAGACCTGTACCCCTGGTCAGCGTTTTCTGATAGTTACCAGTGGCAGTTTGGATCTGTGTCCCAGCACTGACACCATCTGGGGAGGTACCATGCCTCGGTGCCATCTGCAGGTGGCACCATCTCTCAGTGCCATCTACAGGTTGTACCATGTCTCATTGCCACCTACACAAGGTGCCATGTCTGTGCCATCTGCAGGAGGTGCCATGTCTTTGCCATCTGCAGGAGGTTCCATGTCTGTGTCATCTGCAGGAGGTACCATGTCTGTGTCATCTGCAGGAGGTACCATGTCTCAGTGCCATCTACAGGTCGTACCATGTCTCATTGCCACCTACACGAGGTGCCATGTCTGTTCCATCTGCAGGAGGTGCCATGTCTGTTCCATCTGCAGGAGGTCCCATGTCTGTTCCATCTGCAGGAGGTCCCATGTCTGTGCCATCTGCAGGAGGTCCCATGTCTGTGCCATCTGCAGGAGGTGCCATGTCTGTGTCATCTGCAGGAGGTACCATGTCTCAGTGCCATCTGAAGGCGGTGCCATGTCTGTGCCATCTACAGGAGGTACCATGTCTCTGTGCCATCTGAAGGCGGTGCCATGTCTGTGCCATCTGCAGGAGGGGACATGTCTGTTTCATCTGCAGGAGGTGCCATGTCTGTGCCATCTGCAGGAGGTACCATGTCTGTGCCATCTGAAGGCAGTGCCATGTCTGTGCCATCTGCAGGAGGTACCATGTTTCAGTGCCATATACAGGAGGTACCATGTCTCCGTGCCACCTACAGGAGGTGCCATGTCTGTGCCATCTGCAGGAGGTACCATGTCTGTGCCATCTGCAGGAGGTACCATGTCTCTGTGCCGTCTGCAGGAGGTACCATAACTCAGTGCCATCTGCAGGAGGTACCATGTTACACTGCTCTCTGCAGGAGGTTCCATGTCTATGCCATCTACAGGAGGTACCAGGTCTTAGTGCCATATACAGGCGGTACCATGTCTCAGTGCCATCTGCAGGAGGTACCATGTCTGTGTCATCTGCAGGAGGTACCATGTTTCTGTGCCATCTGCAGGAGGTCCCATGTCTGTTCCATCTGCAGGAGGTCCCATGTCTGTGCCATCTGCAGGAGGTCCCATGTCTGTGCCATCTGCAGGAGGTCCCATGTCTGTGCCATCTGCAGGAGGTGCCATGTCTGTGTCATCTGCAGGAGGTACCATGTCTCAGTGCCATCTGAAGGCGGTGCCATGTCTGTGCCATCTGAAGGCGGTGCCATGTCTGCGCCATCTGCAGGAGGGGACATGTCTGTTTCATCTGCAGGAGGTACCAGGTCTATGCCATCTACAGGAGGTACCAGGTCTCAGTGCCATATACAGGCGGTACCATGTCTCAGTGCCATCTGCAGGAGGTACCATGTCTGTGTCATCTGCAGGAGGTACCAGGTCTCAGTGCCATATACAGGCGGTACCATGTCTCAGTGCCATCTGCAGGAGGTACCATGTCTGTGTCATCTGCAGGAGGTACCAGGTCTCAGTGCCATATACAGGCGGTACCATGTCTCAGTGCCATCTGCAGGAGGTACCATGTCTGTGTCATCTGCAGGAGGTACCAGGTCTCAGTGCCATATACAGGCGGTACCATGTCACACTGCTCTCTGCAGGAGGTTCCATGTCTATGCCATCTGCAGGAGGTACCATGTCTCAGTGCCATATACAGGCGGTACCATGTCTCAGTGCCATCTGCAGGAGGTACCATGTCTGTGTCATCTGCAGGAGGTACCATGTTTCTGTGCCATCTGCAGGAGGTGCCATGTCTGTGCGATCTACAGGCGGTACCATGTCTCAGTGCCATCTGCAGGAGGTACCATGTCTGTGTCATCTGCAGGAGGTCCCATGTCTGTGCCATCTGCAGGAGGTGCCATGTCTGTGTCATCTGCAGGAGGTACCATGTTTCTGTGCCATCTGCAGGAGGTGCCATGTCTGTGTCATCTGCAGGAGGTGCCATGTCTGTTCCATCTGCAGGAGGTACCATGTCTCAGTGCCATCTGCAGGAGGTACCATGTCTGTGTCATCTGCAGGAGGTACCATGTTTCTGTGCCATCTGCAGGAGGTCCCATGTCTGTGCCATCTGCAGGAGGTGCCATGTCTCAGTGCCATCTGCAGGAGGTACCATGTCTGTGTCATCTGCAGGAGGTACCAGGTCTGAGTGCCATATACAGGCGGTACCATGTCTCAGTGCCATCTGCAGGAGGTACCATGTCTGTGTCATCTGCAGGAGGTACCATGTTTCTGTGCCATCTGCAGGAGGTGCCATGTCTCAGTGCCGGAAGGTGCATCCTTCAGGTCTGATCTGTTCATCATTTCCAATGTCCTCTCTCCCCAATGCAGATCGAAACCTTTGTGTTCCTGGACTAGAGCTCTGGTGGGAATTGGCTGTTGTTGATTATTTGATTGTGCCACATTGAGTTCTCCACTCTTACCCTAGCATCGGAGTCTTTGGCACGTTCGAGTAGGGCAGTGTAGTGTCTTGCGAGTTAGAATGATAGAATCCTTTGGGCTCCTGAGGGTCTCCGTAGGACCGTGAAGTAAGTGTTGGAGCGGAATGCAATGAAGGCTGGTTTAGAATGTTCAGTTTGCGGTTACAGTCCGAAGAATAATTGCATGTTATACTGAGCTCGATGTGTGGCGTAGTCATTGGCGGTGCCCCGGCTGGAGAGGACGCTACAGGTAGTAGAGCAGAAGGTCCTGGAAACCTAGTAGTAACCAGCACTTAGTATCCTGCGAGCTGCCTATGGCCATTGACTATCAAAAATGCCCTGAAGAAAGAGGGAAAAGATGACGTATATGGACAGGCGCTGCCCCCACAATTTCGAAAAAGTATGGGGGGGGGTGGACCTCTGGGGACTAGCGGAAGTTAAAGACCAGCATGAAGCCAAAGTTTTTTTAAAAGAGCAAAACCCCCCCTTCAAACAAAGAACCCAGCAACAGAAGACAAACCCGGCCCGAGGACTGAGTGAATGTCGGAGGGGAGTACGTTAAACTGAGTCGCTGCAACCGATGACTCGTATGAACTGCATGAGGTTCATGGAAGTACCAAAGGGGAAGTTGGGGACAGATATTACCGTAACCAGATTCATTTTGGTTCTTGCTATTCTATTGGTTGACAATGTTCATTACTTACAGTTGTTACCCTAAAACCCAAATAAAATATATTCTTTAAAAAAAAATGCCCAACTACAGGGTCCCTGGAAAAATGCAGTTGTGCAGCTGGGATGTTTCAGAGTGAATATTATTCGGGGTGGTGGTCTTCTGTCCAGTTGACCCACAGGTTCAAATTGCCCCACAGTTCATCCGCGTGTATTTAGGGCTGAGGTGGGAATCTGTTCAGGAAGTCTGCAAAGAGCCCGGAATAAAGACTATGCGTAGATACTGTGTGATGCACATTCAAGGAGTGCAGGGACCAGTGCGGGGCCATCGGCCTGCGAGTGGCTGTGATTGCAGCAGAGATGACGCTCGCGATCACTCATGAGTATCACAAGAAGGATCAGGCAGCGAGGATGTCGCTTGGGGCTGAGCGCCAGGCCTGGGCCATCTCAGCTCTGGATACTAATGGGTCCCGATTAGATTTCAAATACTCCTGCTTGCCTTCGTCCCACATTTCTTCTGTACGCAGTTAACAAGGCCGCCTTGAGGAGTGAGCGACAGCATGTCATAGGCGCTGGCGGCCCGTGGCATGCTGCGGAGCCTGGTGAGCTCACTCTGTAGGGAAAACAAACTGCCAGTGTAACACAAGGCCTCTTTTTGTATGGTCACCCCCACGTTTGTTGTCTGATTCTGCTGGTTTTTTGACCCTGAGAGTGCAGTGAGGCTGCTAACCAGACCTCGGTGCCAGGGTCGTGACCCTTAAATGTGTATGTTTGATTGCGTCTGTCGGCTGTGAGCATAAGCAGACTTACTTCAAAGTCCCTAGTGTTAGTTACTGGGGATCCCGGGGCCCATAAGTTAGTGTCCCCTCAGGGACTACAGCACTTGTTGTGGGCCGAGGTAAAACGTGTCATCCAGACTGCCACCACAGACTGGTAGAGCAGTGTCAAACTGCTCACTTGCCTTCAAAGCCCAAACTCCCTTGGTCATCTGTGTGAGTCACCCCTACAGCAGGCCTGCCGAGCCCTAAGTTAGGGTGCGGCATATTAAAAAGTAGAACACATATCAAACATGTTTTGGCAGTAAAAACCCGCATTTGTAGATTTTCCTGTGAGAGATTGGTCGCCCCATTGGCAAGTACGGAGTCACACGCTGAGCCCTCAGCTGTGCTAGCTCCTGAATGGGACAACCAAAGTTTGTACTTCAGGGAATCAAACAACGCTTTACTTCAAGCCTGACTTCATGCCCAAGTTGAAATCCATTAACTTGCTACCTGCAACTTTTAGAAAGTTGCTGATCTGTTGCCCAAGTTTTCCAGTGGCCATTTGCTGAGGCTGACTTCGTAATAGCTTTCTGCCCGCCTGAGGAGACTTGTCAACAGCTCCCAGGACGGGTAACAATAGAGGCCTGCCCCTGGCAGGAACTGACATGGGCTGTTAGCCCAAAAGGTGAGCTTCAAAGGGAAGCCGCCTTTGAAGGGCAAATGGTAACCACACTGCCCTTTTGTCCGGTTAGACAGGTTGGCATCGGTATCAGCAAGGGGGAAGTACTGGCCAAACCGTTTTGGCCCCAAGGTAGCCACATCTCTAGGACGGTATACCGAGATCCACACATCAAGAGTGAGGTTCATCCATCTTGGATTGGGCAGAATAGGGATGGCTAGATTTGAATCACCACAGGAAGTTGTCATCAGGCGGAAGGGCTTCCAACAGCCCATTGGCTCGTGACAGCGACCTCCCATACGGGCACTTACTTGACATAAAAGGGCCACCCCTGGCACCCAGAACTCCATACTTCTGTGGACTGGAGATTGGTGAGAAGTTCTGACTCCACAGCTTTCTAAACATCTTACAGAGCAGGATGCTGACAAGATGAGTTTAAGCCCTGGTTTAGGCATTGAGACTGCACCTGTACCTGCATTGAATGATGTCAGACAAGATTACAATGATGTCATTTCCTTCTTCCTTCTGTTGCAGTTGTATTGTCCAGTTACCTATAAATGGGGATCTTGAAGAACATTCTTTTTTTTTCCATGTCACTTGAAAGCTTGTGGTGTTAATGCTGCCATCATTTCCAGATTGTACGATGCCAATGCTTGTTAGGTAGGCCTTGTAGAGTCCACTATTACAAGGCACGTGGGTTGGGGTGTGGAGACTGCCTTCTCTTTGGTTGGTATCTCTGTTTAGAATCCTCCTCGTCTTGGCTCGCACAGTGAAATGGCCCAGAAGGCTCCTAAAATGATTCTATTTTATTGACTTTCTTCGGGTCTTTTCAGTTCAGTGCCGAGATGCCCGGGGGCGTTTTGTTTCAGTCTCTTCGAGTGCACAACTATCGCTGTTTTCTAGTTGCGCCTGGCACCATGGGAGCAGTTTCTCTGTATGGTGAAGATCGGACCCCCGATGAAGCACCGGGCGAGGGTGTAGACCCTGTATTTACTAACACCAGCGCCGGGCACTGGTGGGTCACCGTCTGCCGAGACGTCACTTCCCCTCAGGGCCGACACTAGAGGGATGCACGTATGCATTTGGTGTCTTCTTGCGCCTCTTAGTAGTATTTGAGCATCACACTTGTGCAAATATATACACACATACGTTTACTACACATACACACTCTGGCGCACTCACATACACACACATTCAGGCATACAGACACCGCTATACACACTCACGTGTACGCACATACGCCGTCATGCACACATTTAAACCTTATGCATACAACATAATGTGTATTTGTAAAGCACACGTTTACCCGTGAGCATCTTGGCACTAAATAATATGTTTATTGTTCCCCAACTCAATGGTACTCATGTTATCGACGTCAGTAGGATGAGAGGCTGAGTGGACCCGCTAGGATTTAAACCTGTGACCAGGAGGTCAAACACAGGCTCCTACAGTGGATGCATTAGTCCAATAAGCCATCCAACCCGGCTCGTGCACACATATAATTAACACACACACACACACTCTCTTTTAACACACACTCTTGTGCGCAGATACGGACACACCACATACACTCTTGTGTAAGGACAGATTAAGACATGGACTCTGATGCAGACACAGACCTCCTTACCCCCTCCCCTCTACTGATACAAACTCATGGATTCTGACACACACACACTCACTCGCTCACTCACTCACTCACTCACTCACTCACTCACTCACTCACTCCTGGCTGATAAAACCTAACCAGAGATAAACTGTTCCTGGGATGCTTGTTTTCCGGTTCAAGGAGGACCTGGACTGTTCCTATTGGAGCAGGGTTGAGACTGATTTGCATATGGCTGGGTCCAAACTACGGTGGCATGGGGTTCAAAAGAGCGATGCCCTGGGATGCGACTTAAGTAATTACCAGTGACTGAGATTACTTCAAGATTTCCACCCATCGCTTTTGGTATACTTTAGTGCTATCACTACCATGGCAGAGTCGAGTGTAATGAGGAAGTCTCTTTATTATTGAACTGAAATGAAAAAGAAATGCACAGTATGAAACCAGAAAACCTGGGATCAATCCCGGCTTCCCCACTTACCCAAATTGTGTGATACTAGGCAATTGCTTTATTTCATTCCTCTTTCTTATTATCACATACACGAGAATCTTAAAAGACATTAATTCAGGATGTGTGCAGTACAAAACTTTCCATAGTGTTTGATTGAATAAATTAGAATGTTGTCCATGTATAACAACTGCCCAGGCCTCCCAGAGGGGTCCACAAGACAAGTGACTTAGTTCACTATTGCCATTGTCCTGAGGGTAGAAAACGTTTCTACCTTCATATCACTTTTAAGAAATACTTCTCAATGCAGTGACAGCACCTATGCAAGCTTCTGTCACACAGTAACGGTACAACACGGACAGCACCTATGCAAGCTTCCCTCACAAAGCAGCAATACAGCATGGGCAGCACCTGTGCAACCTTCCCTCGCACAGCAACGATACAGCATCTGTGCAAGCTTCCCTCATGGGCCAACTCAGAGAAAACAAAGCAAACACAAGCAGATGATGGACGGAGCGCTGATACTTTTCAGACACTCGCCCCCAGTCACATATCTGGGTTGAATCCATCATTGTTCTTTAGCTCACTTTAGTTCTCCTTGTGTTTGCTTTGTTTACCCTAAGTTGGCAGGGTATGCCCAGACGTGGGTCCATTGCTCACTTTGCCACTGGAATCAAGCTAACCTTGCCGATGAGGAGTGTTACCCCGAAACTGGTCCTGAGATGCTTGTTTCCGGTCCAGGAAAGACCTGGCTGGGCAGTTCCAGCTGGATTGATCCCATTGGGCGCAGGGTCAAGACTGATTTGCATATGGCCAGGTTTAAACTGGGGTGGCATGATGAGCAAAAGAATGATGGATTTAACCCAGATCTCTTGACTGGGAGTGACTTTTTTGATTTGTTCTGCATTCTGTCCATCAACTGTGTCTCTTTTGCTTTCTCGCCTGACAGTGATGAGGAGCACAAGGGTGGCGCTCAGGCACGAACTAAGGCACGCAGTAGGGCACAAGGGTGTTGCTCAGGCATGAAGCAGTGCACAAGGGCGGTGCTCAGACAGTGACGCAGAGCTCCTGGGCGATGCTCAGAGTAAAGCAGCACACAAGGGCGGTTCTCAGGCATGAGCTGCACACGAGGGCAGTGCTCATTCACTGCTTTATGCCTGAGCACTTCCCTCATTCACCGCTTCATGCCTGAGCACTACCCTTATGCACTGCTTCATGCCCGAGTATCGCCTTCATGCGCTGCTTCATGACTGACTTCTGCATTAAAATCGGTTCTTCATTCAGGAAAGGTCTCCGTTTGACCAATCCACGAGCTCGAAAGGATGGCTCCGTCATCAACGTAGCCCAAAACCGTGACTCCCGAGTTACGAGCTTGTGGATTGGTCATACGGAGACCTTTCCTGAATGAAGAAACGATCTTAACGCAGAAGACAGATATTTTACCCATTGTTGGTTGGAATTATCACCACATAAGAAAGGAATATGCCAAAGATTGTAGAGCCTTGCGAAAGTCGTGGGACGATTTCCCAGAGTATGCGACGAAACACGTGTCGGCTGAAGAAAATCTATAAGAGTAAAGAAAGATAAACAAACTCATAATACTGTGTTAATTTTAATGCATACAATGTGCAGATAATTGTTTCGATACACTACAGACGTATGCTGAGGATTTCCTTTGTGTATTCAGTGGCCTCGGCCGCAATTTGGGGGAGGTTGGTGGTTCTCCTCACCTTACAGCACCGTCCAGAATTTAGGATCTATTGAAACTAATATATGTGCGATTTTCCTGAGTGGCCCCGTTTCACCTAGCTCAATACCACTGTGCGTTCAAAAGTGCTTCATGACTGACCACTACCCTTGTGCACTGCTTCATGTCTAAGCACCGCCCTTGTGCGCCGTTTCATGTCTAAGCACCGCTCTTGTGCGCTGCTTCATGTCTAAGCACCGCTCTTGGGCGCTGCTTCATGTCTAAGCACCGCTCTTGTGCGCTGCTTCATGTCTAAGCACCGCTCTTGTGTGCTGCTTCATGTCTAAGCACCGCCCTTGTGTGCTGCTTCATGTCTAAGCACCGCTCTTGTGCCCTGCTTCATGTCTAAGCACCGCCCTTGTGCGCCGCTTCATGTCTAAGCACCGCCCTTGTGCGCCGCTTCATGTCTAAGCACCGCTCTTGTTCGCTGCTTCATGTCTAAGCACCGCCCTTGTGCGCTGCTTCATGTCTAAGCACCGCTCTTGTGCCCTGCTTCATGTCTAAGCACCGCTCTTGTGCGCTGCTTAATGTCTAAGCACCGCCCTTGTGCCCTGCTTCGTCTAAGCACTGCTCTTGTGCGCTGCTTCATGTCTAAGCACCGCCCTTGTGTGCTGCTTCATGCCTGAGCACTGCCATCACGCCCTATGTCAGTGTCTGATCTCCTCCCTCATGTCATTCTTTTGCTACAGCTGACAGCAAGCTCACTGATGTGTGAATGATCTCAGCCACTGGTAATCACTCTGAGGCACATTCCAGGCTGTCACATTTTGGGTCTCTGTGCCATCACAGGCAGGATCCAACCTCAGGCCGTCCCAGAAGGCCCTGTCCAGACTGAAGGGCCAGGCCAGCGGCCCTCTAGGTGGGAACAATAGCTGCATCCAGGGCAGATTTTGCCCCATCGGTAGAGTGCAGCTTGCATCCAGGGCGGGTGTGGGCCCTTGGCCCATCAGTAGAGTGCAGCTTGCAACCAGGGCGGGTGTGGGCCCCTTGGGCCCCATCAGTAGAGTGCAGCTTGCATCCAGGGCTGGTGTGGGCCCCTTGGCCCATCAGTAGAGTGCAGCTTGCAACCAGGGCGGGTGTGGGCCCCATCAGTAGAGTGCAGCTTGCATCCAGGGCTGGTGTGGGCCCCTTGGCCCATCAGTAGAGTGCAGCTTGCATCCAGGGCTGGTGTGGGTCCTCGGGCCCCATCAGTAGAGTGCAGCTTGCATCCAGGGCGGGTGTGGGCCCCTTGGGCCCCATCAGTAGAGTGCAGCTTGCATCCAGGGCGGGTGTGGGCCCTTGGCCCCATCAGTAGAGTGCAGCTTGCAACCAGGGCGGGTGTGGGCCCCTTGGGCGCCATCAGTAGAGTGCAGCTTGCAACCAGGGCGGGTGTGGGCCGCTTGGGCCCCATCAGTAGAGTGCAGCTTGCAACCAGGGCGGGTGTGGGCCCCTTGGGCCCCATCAGTAGAGTGCAGCTTGCAACCAGGGCGGGTGTGGGCCCTTGGCCCCATCAGTAGAGTGCAGCTTGCATCCAGGGCGGGTGTGGGTCCTCGGGCCCCATCAGTAGAGTGCAGCTTGCATCCAGGGCGGTTGTGGGCCCCTTGGGCCCCATCAGTAGAGTGCAGCTTGCATCCAGGGCGGGTGTGGGTCCTCGGGCCCCATCAGTAGAGTGCAGCTTGCATCCAGGGCGGTTGTGGGCCCCATCAGTAGAGTGCAGCTTGCATCCAGGGCGGGTGTGGGTCCTAGGGCCCCATCGGTAGAGTGCAGCTTGCATCCAGGGCGGGTGTGGGCCCCTTGGGCGCCATCAGTAGAGTGCAGCTTGCAACCAGGGCGGGTGTGGGCCCCTTGGGCCCCATCAGTAGAGTGCAGCTTGCAACCAGGGCGGGTGTGGGCCCCTTGGGCCCCATCAGTAGAGTGCAGCTTGCAACCAGGGCGGGTGTGGGACCCTTGGGCCCCATCAGCAGAGTGCAGCTTGCATCTAGGGCGGGTGTGGGCCCTTGGCCCATCAGTAGAGTGCAGCTTGCATCCATGGCGGGTGTGGGCCCCTTGGGCGACATCAGTAGAGTGCAGCTTGCATCCAGGGCGGGTGTGGGCCCCTTGGACGCCATCAGTAGAGTGCAGCTTGCATCCAGGGCGGGTGTGGGTCCTCGGGCCCCATCAGTAGAGTTCAGCTTGCATCCAGGGCGGTTGTGGGCCCCTTGGGCCCCATCAGTAGAGTGCAGCTTGCATCCAGGGCAGGTGTGGGTCCTCGGGCCCCATCAGTAGAGTGCAGCTTGCATCCAGGGCGGTTGTGGGCCCCTTGGGCCCCATCAGTAGAGTGCAGCTTGCATCCAGGGCGGGTGTGGGTCCTCGGACCCCATCGGTAGAGTGCAGCTTGCATCCAGGGCGGGTGTGGGTCCCTTGGGCCCCATCAGTAGAGTGCAGCTTGCATCCAGGGCGGGTGTGGGCCCCATCAGTAGAGTGCAGCTTGCATCCAGGGCGGGTGTGGGCCCCTTCGGCCCCATCAGTAGAGTGCAGCTTGCATCCAGGGCGGGTGTGAGCCCCATCAGTAGAGTGCAGCTTGCATCCAGGGCGGGTGTGGGCCCCATCAGTAGAGTGCAGCTTGCATCCAGGGCGGGTGTGGGCCCCATCAGTAGAGTGCAGCTTGCATCCAGGGCGGGTGTGGGTCCTCGGGCCCCATCAGTAGAGTGCAGCTTGCATCCATGGCGGGTGTGGGCCCCTTGGGCCCCATCAGTAGAGTGAAGCTTGCATCCAGGGCGGGTGTGGGTCCTCGGGCCCCATCAGTAGAGTGCAGCTTGCATCCAGGGCAGGTGTGGGCCCCTTGGGCCCCATCAGTAGAGTGCAGCTTGCATCCAGGGCGGGTGTGGGTCCTCTGGCCCCATCAGTAGAGTGAAGCTTGCATCCAGGGCCCGAAGGTGATGGCTGAAATGCTTGAATTAATCTGAGCCGCTGGTGATCCCTCTGGAGCAAATACCAGTTCATCAGTTTTTTTAAAAATCTAATCTGTGCCTTTACAGTCCGGCACCAGCCATGAGCGGAACAGGTTTACAGCAGACACTTTCTGGGCACTGTCCCACTACCTGCCGCTCATGCGGCTAAGACGGCACTGTCCCAATGCCCCCGCTCCACTTGCAGCTCAGGTGATCATAGTCTGACCCCCTGCTTCACTTGCAGCTCAGGCGGCACTGTTCCAACCCAACCCCCTGCTTCTCTTGTAGCTCAGGCAGGCAGTCTCTTAACCTCCTACCTCTTGTAGCCAAGGAGGCCACTGTGGCAACCCCCTACCTCTCTTGTTCCCTGGGCGGACAGTCTCTTAACTCCCTGCTTCACTTGCATCTCAGGCGCCACTGTCCCAACCCCCCTGCTTCTCTTGTAGCTCATGCAGGCAGTCTCCTAACCCCCTACCTCTCTTGTACCTACTCTTGTACCCTGTGCGGACAGTCTCCTAACCCCTTACCTCGCTTATACCTTCTCTTGTTCCCTGCGCGGACAGTCTTTTAACCCCCTCACTGCTCTTGTACCCTGCATGGACAGTCTCCTAACCCTCTACCTCTCTTGTACCTTCTCTTGTACCATGCGTGGACAGTCTCCTAACCCCTTACCTCTCTTGTACCCTGCGGATAGTCTCCTAACCCCTTACCTCTCTTGTACCCTGCGCGGACAGTCTCCTAACCCCCTACCTCTCTTGTACCCTGCGTGGACTGTTTTCTTACTCCCTGCTTCACTTGCAGCTCAGGCGGCACTGTCCCAACCTCCCTGCTTCTCTTGTAGCTCAGGCAGGCAGTCTCTTAACCCCCTACCTCTCTTGTAGCCTGAGTAGACAGTCTCCTAACCCCCTACCTCTCTTGTACCCTGGGCGAGCAGTCTCCTAACGCCTACCTCTCTTATACCCTGCGTGGACAGTCTCCTAACCCCTTACCTCTCTTGTAACCTGTGCGGACAGTCTCCTAACCCCCTACCTCTCATGTACCCTGGGCAGACAGTCTCCTAACCCTCTACCTCTCTTGTACCCTTGACGGACAGTCTCCTAACCTCCTACCTCTCTTGTACCTTCTCTTGTGCCCTGTGCGGACAGTCTCTTAACTCCCTGCTTCTCTTGCAGTTGCGGCACCTGGGGAATGACGAGGTTCACATTGTGTGGTCAGAGCACAGCCGGGATTACCGACGAGGCATTATCCCCACAGAGTTCGGAGATGTGCTCATTGTGATCTACCCGATGAAGAACCACATGCTGAGCATCCAGATCCTGAGGAAGCCTGAGGTGAGTCCATCCCATTCCAGTACAGCTTCCATGTTTGCAGGTGCGGTCTCTGCTGCAGTGCAAGTATACAGCATCCGGATGCAGTGCAAGGGCAAGGCTTCCATGTTTGCAGGTGCGGTCTCTGCTGCAGTGCAAGTACGCAGCACCCGGATGCAGTGCAAGGGCAAGGCTTCCATGTTTGAGGTGCGGTCTCTGCTGCAGTGCAAGTATACAGCATCCGTATGCAGTGCAAGGGCAAGGCTTCCATGGTTGCAGGTGCGGTCTTTGCTGCAGTGCAAGTACACAGCATCTGGATGCAGTGCAAGGGCAATGCTTCCATGTTTGCAGGTGCGGTCTCTGCTGCAGTGCAAGTACGCAGCACCCGGATGCAGTGCAAGGGCAAGGCTTCCATGTTTGAGGTGCGGTCTCTGCTGCAGTGCAAGTATACAGCATCCGTATGCAGTGCAAAGGCAAGGCTTCCATGGTTGCAGGTGCGGTCTTTGCTGCAGTGCAAGTACACAGCATCTGGATGCAGTGCAAGGGCAAGGCTTCCATGTTTGCAGGTGCGGTTTCTGCTGCAGTGCAAGTATACAGCATCTGGATGCAGTGCAAGGGCAAGGCTTCCATGGTTGCAGGTGCGGTTTCTGCTGCAGTGCAAGTACGCAGCATCCGGATGCAGTGCAAGGGCAAGGCTTCCATGTTTGCAGGTGCGGTCTCTGCTGCAGTGCAGGTACACAGCATCCGGATGCAGTGCAAGGGTAAGGCTTCCATGTTTGCAGGTGCGGTCTCTGCTGCAGTGCAAGTATGCAGCATCCGGATGCAGTGCAAGGGCAAGGCTTCCATGTTTGCAGGTGCGGTCTCTGCTGCAGTGCAGGTACACAGCATCCGGATGCAGTGCAAGGGCAAGGCTTCCATGTTTGCAGGTGCGGTCTCTGCTGCAGTGCAAGTACACAGCATCCAGATGCAGTGCAAGGCTTCCATGTTTGAGGTGTGGTCTCTGCTGCAGTGCAAGTATACAGCATCCGGATGCAGTGCAAGGGCAAGGTTTCCATGTTTGCAGGTGCGGTCTCTGCTGCGGTGTAAATACGCAGCATCCGGATGCAGTGCAAGGGCAAGGCTTCCATGTTTGCAGGTGCGGTCTCTGCTGCAGTGCAAGTACACAGCATTCAGATGCAGTGCAAGGGCAAGGCTTCCATGTTTGAGGTGTGGTCTCTGCTGCAGTGCAAGTACACAGCATCCGGATGCAGTGCAAGGGCAAGGCTTCCATGTTTGCAGGTGCGGTCTCTGCTGCGGTGCAAGTACACAGCATCCGGATGCAGTGCAAGGGCAAGGCTTCCATGTTTGCAGGTGCGGCCTTTGCTGCAGTGCAGGTACACAGCATCTGGATGGAGTGCAAGGGCAAGGCTTTCATGTTTGCAGGTGCAGTCTCTGCTGCAGTGCAAGTATGCAGCATCCGGATGCAGTGCAAGGCTTCCATGTTTGCAGGTGCGGTCTTTGCTGCAGTGCAGGTACACAGCATCCGGATGCAGTGCAAGGGCAAGGCTTCCATGTTTGCAGGTGTGGTCTTTGCTGCAGTGCAGGTACACAGCATCCGGATGCAGTGCAAGGGCAAGGCTTCCATGTTTGCAGTTGCGGTCTCTGCTGCAGTGCAAGTACGCAGCATCCGGATGCAGTGCAAGGGCAAGGCTTCCATGTTTGCAATTGCGGTCTTTGCTGCAGTGCAAGTACACAGCACCTGGATGCAGTACAAGGGCAAGGCTTCCATGTTTGCAGGTGCGGTCTCTGCTGCAGTGCAAGTACACAGCATCTGGATGCAGTGCAAGGGCAGAGCTTATAGTTGAGGTGCATTTCTGAAGGGGTGGCTTCCTGTTTCAACTAAGGCTTGAATTTGTGTTCACCCAGTTGAAAGCCATTTTTAATATGTGGTTCTCAGTTGTGCTCCAGATGGGCTGATCCTAGTTGAGCGATGCAGGCTGCATTGCTTTCAATCTCAGAGCAGATCTGACTGCATTGTTTCCCGTGGCGATGCATGTTTGGGTGCATGCCCCACAGATGCAGTACAAGTTTGGATGTGTTGATCTATGTGAAGGTAAGGCTTTAGATCCAGGGTTCTAGGTTGAGTTTGTATGCAAGGCATCTAGTTACAGTGCATTTGTAACATGCAACACTCAGTTGCAGTACACATTTGGATGCTACATTGGCAGCTGGAGTGCGCGTCTGAATGCATTGTTTCCAGCTGAGATGCAGGATTGGATGCATGGCCTCCACCTGCAGCCCCAGCATGAGTGCATTGTTCCCAGCTGAGATGCAGGATTGGATGCATGGCCTCCACCTGCAGCCCCAGCATGAGTGCATTGTTCCCTGCTGAGGTGCGGGATTGGATGCATGGCCTCCACCTGCAGCCCCAGCATGTGTGCATTGTTCCCAGCTGAGGTGCGGGATTTGGTGCATGGCCTCCACCTGCAGCCCCAGCATGAGGGCATTGTTCCCTGCTGAGGTGTGGGATTGGATGCATGGCCTCCACCTGCAGCCCCAGCATGAGTGCATTGTTCCCTGCTGAGGTGTGGGATTGGATGCATGGCCTCCACCTGCAGCCCCAGCATGAATGCATTGTTCCCTGCTGAGGTGCGGGATTGGATGCAAGGCCTCCACCTGCAGCCCCAGCATGAGTGCATTGTTCCCTGCTGAGGTGCGGGATTGGATGCATGGCCTCCACCTGCAGCCCCAGCATGAGTGCATTGTTCCCAGCTGAGTTGCAGGATTGGATGCATGGCCTCCACCTTCAGCCCCAGCATGAGTGCATTGTTCCCTGCTGAGATGCAGGATTGGATGCATGGCCTCCACCTGCAGCCCCAGCATGAGTGCATTGTTTCCTGCTGAGGTGTGGGATTGGATGCATGGCCTCCACCTGCAGCCCCAGCATGAGTGCATTGTTTCCTGCTGAGGTGCGGGATTGGATGCATGGCCTCCACCTGCAGCCCCAGCATGAGTGCATTGTTCCCTGCTGAGGTGTGGGATTGGATGCATGGCCTCCACCTGCAGCCCCAGCATGAGTGCATTGTTCCCTGCTGAGATGCAGGATTGGATGCATGGCCTCCACCTGCAGCCCCAGCATGAGTGCATTGTTCCCAGCTGAGGTGCGGGATTGGATGCATGGCCTCCACCTGCAGCCCCAGCATGAGTGCATAGTTCCCTGCTGAGGTGCGGGATTGGATGCATGGCCTCCACCTGCAGCCTCAGCATGAGTGCATTGTTCCCTGCCGAGGTGCGGGATTGGATGCATGGCCTCCACCTGCAACCCCAGCATGAGTGCATTGTTCCCTGCTGAGGTGCGGGATTGGATGCATGGCCTCCACCTGCAGCCCCAGCATGAGTGCATTGTTCCCTGCTGAGATGCAGGATTGGATGCATGGCCTCCACCTGCAGCCCCAGCATGAGTGCATTGTTCCCAGCTGAGATGCAGGATTGGATGCATGGCCTCCACCTGCAGCCCCAGCATGAATGCATTGTTCCCAGCTGAGTTGCAGGATTGGATGCATGGCCTCCACCTGCAGCCCCAGCATGAGTGCATTGTTCCCTGCTGAGATGCAGGATTGGATGCATGGCCTCCACCTGCAGCCCCCGCATGAGTGCATTGTTCCCAGCTGAGGTGCGGGATTGGATGCATGGCCTCCACCTGCAGCCCCAGCATGAGTTCATAGTTCCCTGCTGAGGTGCGGGATTGGATGCATGGCCTCCACCTGCAGCCCCAGCATGTGTGCATTGTTCCCTGCCGAGGTGCGGGATTGGATGCATGGCCTCCACCTGCAGCCCCAGCATGTGTGCATTGTTCCCTGCTGAGATGCAGGATTGGATGCATGGCCTCCACCTGCAGCCCCAGCATGAGTGCATTGTTCCCAGCTGAGGTGCGGGATTGGATGCATGGCCTCCACCTACAGCCAGATGTATTGTTGGCAGCTCAGGTGCAGGTGTTGATGTATTGTTTCCAGCAGCGGTGCAGGTGTTCATGTATTCTCATCTGAGCTCCAGGTGTTGCTGTATCGTTCTCAGCTGAGGTGCAGGTGTTGCTGTATTGTTCTAAGCTGAGGTGCAGGTGTTGTATTGTTCTTAGCTGAGGTGCAGGTGTATTGTTTCCAACTGAGGTGCAGGTGTTGCTGTATTGTTCTAAGCTGGGGTGCAGGTGTTGTATTCTCATCTGACCTCCAGGTGTTGCTGTATTGTTCTCAGCTGAGGTGCAGGTTTTGCTGTATTCTCAACTGAGGTGCAGGTGTTGATGTATTGTTGGCAGCTCAGGTGCAGTTGTTGCTGTATTCTTAGCTGAGGTGCAGGTGTTGCTGTGTTGTTCGCAGCTGAGGTGCAGGTGTTGCTGTGTTCTCAGCTGAGGTGCAGGTGTTGATGTATTGTTCTCAGCTGAGGTGCAGGTGTTGTATTGTTCTTAGCTGAGGTGCAGGTGTTGTATTGTTCTTAGCTGAGGTGCAGGTGTTGTATTGTTCTTAGCTGAGGTGCAGGTGTATTGTTTCCAACTGAGGTGCAGGTGTTGCTGTATTGTTCTAAGCTGGGGTGCAGGTGTTGTATTCTCATCTGACCTCCAGGTGTTGCTGTATTGTTCTCAACTGATGTGCAGGTGTTGCTCTAATGTTCTCAGCTGAGGTGCAGGTGTTGCTGTGTTGTTCTCAGCTGAGGTTCAGGTGTTGCTCTAATGTTCTCAGCTGAGGTGCAGTTGTTGCTCTAATGTTCTCAGCTGAGTTGCAGTTGTTGCTCTATTGTTCTCAGCTCAGGTGTAGGTGTTGCTGTGTTGTTCTCAGCTGAGGTGCAGTTGTTGCTCTAATGTTCGCAGCTGAGGTGCAGGTGTTGCTGTGTTGTTCGCAGCTGAGGTGCAGGTGTTGCTGTGTTCTCAGCTGAGGTGCAGGTGTTGATGTATTGTTCTCAGCTGAGGTGCAGGTGTTGTATTGTTCTTAGCTGAGGTGCAGGTGTTGTATTGTTCTTAGCTGAGGTGCAGGTGTATTGTTTCCAACTGAGGTGCAGGTGTTGCTGTATTGTTCTAAGCTGGGGTGCAGGTGTTGTATTCTCATCTGACCTCCAGGTGTTGCTGTATTGTTCTCAGCTGAGGTGCAGGTTTTGCTGTATTCTCAACTGAGGTGCAGGTGTTGATGTATTGTTGCCAGCTGAGGTGCAGTTGTTGCTCTAATGTTCTCAGCTGAGGTGTGGTAAATATTTCATTACCGGTACTATTTTTTATGCGGTAAAGTCTAGTAAGAATAACTCAGTAAATATAAGAGGCAGAATCCGTGGTATTAGAGGTTCTAAAAGGCTTTATTCCTCTATAAAGGAATTACAGTTCGAACTGTAGGCTTCAAATTCCATCACCACGAAGGTTCAGGAAGGGAAGGCAATACATTATTGACAAGTAATGATATTTATATGAAAAGTATTACATTAAGACAGATGCAAGAGGCGTAACAGCTGATAATACAGATAATGATACACATACGTAATGAAAAAAGGCGTAAACATAGGCGTAACTAAATACGTCATTAAACATGATGTCACAAGTGGGTGGATCCATAAGAGAATCCTGCAATGTCAGCAGAAATACTTGGCAGAGATGCGTACGCAGCCGCATGACGTGTGATTGACGTGCAACTAGAGGGTGAAGGAGACTTGACATTTAGCTCTACATGTGGAGACAAAAGTCTGAGGGGTCATGTCTACCTAATCCCAAATCTTATCTAATATCTTATGTTTAAAGAACTGTATTATCCAAAAGGAAAGGTCTCTAGGATAGAATCTATTCTATACTGACTGTTAGTGTGTGTACAAGCGTCTAAATGTCTACATGAGATGCGAGGGGGCAGGAATCTTCCATGGTAACAGGGCTATGAATTATTTGCATGAGGACAGTGAGGCCTGGCCCTTTGCTCGGTAGCTGGAAGAATGTTTACCTAAACTACTAGACAGGAATGCGTTAGATGAGGAGCGGAGCAGATAATCTTGAAGGTGAAATACAGTTTTTGGCAGGCAACAGGCTGGATCAGGCACCGTTAGCCGCGCAGGGAGTAGGACAAAGTTCATGGATACAGATGCAGGCTCGGACTGGAGCTTTCAGAGGCAGAAGGCAGGAAAAGGCTTGATGACAGAATTCAGGACCTACTCGCCTGAATCTGTAAAATGTGGAAAGTGAACCACATAAAGTCGGTGGCCTTTCATACTTAGGAATGGAATATCTGACCCAGTCATGGCGGATCTGAAAGAGGACATGTTGACGGTGGACGCACATGTATTTGCGTCTTCATAACTGGAACTGGAGGGAACATACATGTACTTGTAACATGCACATGGAGCCGTTGGGGTCTACGATAGGGGACATAACTGATCACAAAATTCATATTTCCTCAGAGGTGCAGTTGTTGCTCTAATGTTTTCAGCTGAGGTGCCGGTGTTGCTGTGTTGTTCTCAGCTGAGGTGCAGTTGTTGCTCTAATGTTCTCACCTGAGGTGCAGTTGTTTCTCTATTGTTCTCAGCTGGGGTGTTGCTCTGTTGGTCTCAGCTGAGGTGCAGGTGTTGCTGTATTGTTCTCAGCTGAGGTGCAGTTGTTGCTCTAATGTTCTCAGCTGAGGTGCAGTTGTTGCTCTAATGTTCTCAGCTGAGGTGCCGCTGTTGCTGTGTTGTTCGCAGCTGAGGTGCAGGTGTTGCTCTATTGTTCTCAGCTGAGGTTCAGGTGTTGCTCTTATGTTCGCAGCTGAGGTGCAGTTGTTGCTGTATTGTTCTCAGCTGAGGTGCAGGTGTTGCTGTGTTGTTCTCAGCTGAGGTGCAGTTGTTGCTGTGTTGTTCTCAGCTGAGGTGCAGGTGTTGCTGTTGTTCTCAGCTGAGGTGCAGGTGTTGCTGTGTTATGACCACAATATGAGATGGAGGACAAGGAGCTGTTAGAAATAGGTCCTGTACCAATGCTCCTAAAGACAATGTGCAGACAGTTAGAATGGTACCAGTTCCTAAAAGGGAAAGGAAGAGAGCGCTCAGCAGTCCAGATTGGTTCTGCGAGTCAGGGTAGGTGTCTCCAAAGTAAGGTATGAGTGTGCAGGGTGGGGGAGTGGTACTCCTGTGTGTGTTGTTGTGCCCTCACACACCCTTGCGGATGCAAAGCATCATCATTGGGCACTGCTCCTCGTGGGGGTGGCGCTGCAGTCCCTCACGGGC
Organism: Triturus cristatus; assembly: GCF_964204655.1. Taxonomy (NCBI): domain Eukaryota; kingdom Metazoa; phylum Chordata; class Amphibia; order Caudata; family Salamandridae; genus Triturus; species Triturus cristatus. The sequence goes on along the minus strand of NC_140592.1, from coordinate 1,274,376,700 downwards.
CCTACTGAAGGGCACTCTGCTGGAGATCTTTTAGGAGTTGCCGCATTTGTGCATGTGAGTGTGTGGGCCAAGTGAAGGTAGTGAGTGAGGATAAAATTACCCGTTGGTACCCTTGTACGTTTATTCGGGGGTCCTCTGGTTCAGGTTAAAATAGGACGGGGATGGAGGCGCAGATTATGCTGCTCTCAACACGTATGTTGGTGTGAAATGAAGTGTTACAAGTGGAGGATGGTCGACATGTTTCGCGCTGTCCGTGGGTCCCTAAGGGTTCCCTTAGCGCTTCATCAGGACCGTGAGATTAGTAAAACCGGCGGTCCTGGTGGTCGACTAGGTTTCGAGGACTCGAAAGAGGGGTGAGAACTTCCCCTTCTTACCTGAAGGCTTCCACCGAAGCAGCCCGACTCCACACTGGCGAGGGTCTGAATTGATGGACACGAATAAGACGTGCCCAATAACAGTGCTTGTTAACCTTACCTACTACAGGTCAAGTGGGAATATAGGGTGCCTTTTTCCCTGATTCCCCTCTTGTTTTACTAATCTCACAGTCCTGATGAAGCGCTACGGGATCCATTAGGGACCCTAGACAGCGCGAAACATGTCGACCATCCACCACTTGTAACACTTCATTTCACACCAACATACGGGTTGAGAGCAGCGGGAGAGCATCTATTGCTTTCCCCTCTCATTCTTGCATAAACTGGGCCTCCATCCCCGTCCTATTTTAACCTGACCCAGAGGTCCCCCTGTGTTGTTCTCAGCTGGGGTACAGTTGTTGATCTGTTGTTCTTAGGTGAGGTGCAGGTGTTGATGTATTGTTTCCACTTGAGGTGCAGGTGTTGCTGTATTGTTGAGAGCTGAGGTGCAGGTGTTGTATTGTTCTCAAGTGAGCTGCAGATGTTAACATATTGTTCTCAGCTGACGTGCAGGTGTTGATGTATTGTTCTAAGCTGAGGTGCAGGTGTTGAGGTATTGTTGGCAGCTCAGGTGCAGGTGATGATGCGTTGTTTCCACTTGAGGTGCAGGTGTTCATGTGTTGTTTCCACTTGAGGTGCAGCTGTTGTGTTGTTTCCAGCTGAGGTGCAGATGTTGATATATTGTTAGCTGAGGTGCAGGTGTTGATGTATTCTCAGCTGAGGTGCAGGTGTTGATGGGTTGTTTCAACTTGAGGTGCAGGTGTTGATGTATTGTTGTCAGCTTTCAGACATGCACCCATAGCCCTGTGCCCCTAGTGGCCTCTTTCAGACATGCACCCAGAGCCCTGTGCCCTTAATGGCCTATTTCAGACATGCACCCAGAGCCCTCTGCCCCAATGGCCTCTTTCAGACATGCACCCAGAGCCCTGTGCCCCTAATGGCCTCTTTCAGACATGCCCCAGAGCCCTGTGACCCCATGGCCTCTTTCAGACATGCACCAGGGCCCTGTGCCCCCATGGCCTCTTTCAGACATCCACCCATAGCCTGTGTACGCTAGTGGTCTCTTTCAGACATCCACCCATAGCCCTGTGACCCTAGTGACCTCTTCCAGACATGCACCCATAGCGCTGTGACCCTAGTGGCCTCTTTCAGACGTGCACTCATAGCACTGTGTACCCTAGTGGCCTCTTTCAGACATGCGGCTATAGCCCTGTGCCCCTAGGGGCCTCTTTCAGACTTGCGCCCATAGCCCTGTGCCCCTAGTGGCCTCTTTCAGGCATGCACCCATAGCACTGTGTACCCTAGTGGCCTCTTTCAGTCATGCGCCTATAGCCCTGTGCCCCTAGGGGCCTCTTTCAGTCATGCACCCATAGCCCTCTGCTCCAAGTGGCCTCTTTCAGACATGCACCTATAGCCCTGTGCCCTAATGGCCTCTTTCAGACATGCGCCTATAGCCTTCTGCCCTAGTGACCTCTTTCAGACATGCGCCTAATGCCCTGTGCCCTTAGGGACCTCTTTCAGACTTGCACCCATAGCCCTGTGCCCCTAGTGGCCTCTTTCAGACATGCGCCCAGAGCCCTGTGACCCTAGTGGCCTGTTTCAGACATGCACCCATAGCCCTATGCCCCTAGTGGCCTCTTTTAGACCTGCACCCTTTGGTCTGTGACCTTAGTAGCCTCTTTCAGACATGCACCCATTGGTCTATGCCCATAGTGGCCTCTTTCAGACATGCACCCAGAGCCCTGTGACCCTAGTGACCTCTTCCAGACATGCACCCATTGCCCGGTGTACCCTACTGGCCTCTTTCAGACATGCACCCTTTGGTCTGTGACCCAAGTGCCCTCTTTCCTTCCTCGTCCTGCTGCAGGTTCCCTTCTTTGGACCCCTCTTCGACGGCGCCATTGTGAATGAACGGATACTTCCAGGATTGGTCCGCGCCACCGCCATCAATGCGAGCCGAGCCCTCAAGTCCCTGATTCCTCTCTACCAGAACTTGTATCCTTCAAAGTGGTGTTGTCCCCTGGCCCCCCATCCTGGAATCACTGATGGAGGAGAGGCTCGGGGGAGAAAGAAAGGGCAGGGTCATCAGAGCAGGAGCACAGGTTGAGAATCAAGGTAAGTTAAAGTATTTCAGCCTTGTTCTTGTGGCACAAGTATGTGTCAGTGAGTTATTTGTATAGATTTGTGTGCCTCCGATTGCGGGGCTCTGTGTATCTGTGGGTCAGTGAGTTATTTGTATATGTGTGTATGCCTCTGAAATGCGTCACTGTGTGTGTGTCACTCAGTTATATGTATAGATGTGTGTGCCTCTGATTGCGTGACTGTGTGTATGTGTGTGTGCTATTTGTATAGATGTACCTACCTCTGAATGATGTGACTGTGTGTATGTGTGTGTCAGTGAGTTATTTGTGTAGATCTGCGTGCCTCTGAATTGTGTGACTGTGTATGTGTCAGTGAGTTATTTGTATAGATGTGCGTGCCTCTGAATTTTGTGACTGTGTGTATGTGTGTCAGTGACTTATTTGTATAGAGTTGCGTGCCTCTGAATTTTGTGACTGTGTGTATGTGTGTCAGTGACTTATTTGTATAGATATGGGTGCCTCTGAATTGTGTGACTGTGTGTGTCAGTGAGTTATATGTATAGCTGTGTTTGCTTCTGATTGCATGACTGTGTGTATCTGTGTCAGTGAGTTATTTGTATATGTGTGCGTGCCTCTGAATTGCGTGACTGTGTGCGTCAGTGAGTTATTTGTATAGATGTGCGTGCCTCTGAATTGTGTGACTGTGTGTATGTGTCAGTGAGCTATATGTATGGATGTGCCTGCCACTGAATGATGTGACTGTGTGTATGTGTGTCAGTGAGTTATTTGTATAGATATGCGTGCCTCTGAATTTTGTGACTGTGTGTATGTGTGTGTCAGTGACTTATTTGTATAGATATGCGTGCCTCTGAATTGTGTGACTGTATGTGTGTCAGTGAGTTATATGTATAGATGTGTGTGCTTCTGATTGCGTGACTGTGTGTATCTGTGTCAGTGAGTTATTTGTATATGTGTGCGTGCCTCTGAATTGCGTGACTGTGTGTGCGTCAGTGAGTTATTTGTATAGATGTGCGTGCCTCTGAATTGTGTAACTGTGTATGTTTTTCAGTGAGATGTGCGTGCCTCTGAATTGTGTGACTGTGTGTCAGTGAGTTATTTGTATAGATGTGTGTGCCTCTGAATTGTGTGACTGTGTATGTGTGTCAGTGAGTTATATGTATAGCTGTGTGCCTCTGATTGCGTAACTGTGTGTATGTGTGTGTAAGTGAGTTATTTGAATATGCGTCCATGCCTCTGATTATGTGACTGTGTGTATGTCTCGGTGAGTTCTTTGTATATGTGTGTACCTCTAATTGAATGACTGTGTACCTGTGTCAGCAAGTTATTTGTATGTGTGCATGCCTTTGATTGTGTGACTGTATGTGTGTGTAGTGAGTTATTTGTATGTGTGCATACCTCTGATTGTGTGACTGTGTGTATGTGTGTGAGTTCTTTGTATATGTGCGTGTGCCTCTAATTGCAGGACTGTATGTATCTGTGTGTGGTTATGTTAAAAATATTATAAAGTGCAGCGTATACCTGAGGGTGCCTTGGTGCTAGTCAAGGTAAAAGAGCATATGTGAGAAAGGTGGAGATTACTGGTTGAAAAGCCAAGTTTTAAGAAGCTTTCTAAACCTCTGAAGAGAGGCGCCCGATCTAATGGGTATTGGCAAGAGATGCCACTGTTTGGTTGCTCCGACAAGAAAGCTGCTTCTACCCCATTTTTTTTAAATCTGAGGGTGTTAGCTTTGTAGGCTCTCATTGATCTGAGATTCTTATTGGGAATGTACTAAGAAATGGCTTGTCTCAGAAATGCTGGTCCTGAATCGTGCATGGCCTTATACGTCAGGCAGAGTACTTTGAATTTGATCCGATTGCTAACAGTCAACCAGTGAAGATCTTTGATGGCTTGTGAAACGGAATGATGTTTACGAGTGCCAAGAAGTAACCCAGCGGCTGAGTTCTACAGAGCCTAAAGTTTATTAATATATTGTGCCTGAAGACTGATATATAAACCATTACAGTAATCCAATTTGGAGAGAATTAATGTGGAGATCACTGTCTTTCTAGAGTTAATTGGGAGAAAGTATAGAATTTTCTTTAGGTTTCTGAGAGTATCATAAGAGGACGATAAGAATGCATTCATTTGCTTGCTTAGATTCAGGCTGACATCCAGAATTGCCCCAAGACTCTCGGGTGTGGGAATCGGCGAGGGGAGTGTGCCCGATTCGGATGGCCAGCTAGCCGTGAACCAGAAATTGGAATTGTTTCCCAAGAGAATCACCTCTGTCTCTGATTTCTCTCGTGCCGTTATGAATTCGGAGACTGGTATAATTAGTATCATTTGCGGCATATAAAACAATCTGCGCATCGTCCCATATGACGTGAGGGAAAAGCCAAAGTGTGGAATCCGAGGGGCGAGTTCGGTTCCATGTAAATTGAAAAGGGTGGGGCTGAGCGAAGATCTCTGCGGCACTCCACAGGGCAATGAGAAGGTGTTAGAACTGAAGGTATCCGATGTCACCGTAATATCCCTGATGTTTAGGAAGGATTTTAGTGACTCCAAGGCCATATTTTTTATACCTACGGCTTCCAGGTGAGAAATCGGAGTTGGGTGGTCCACAGTGTCGAAAGCTGCCGACAGTTCCAGCAGGATCAGAGCAGCCGTTCCTCCTTCATCCAAAATGATCTTGAGTTTATCGGCGGCTTCCGTCTCAGTACTGTGTTCTGATCTGAACCCTAATTGTGTTGGATCCAACAGATTATTCTCGTTGATGAATTGATTCAGTTGGCTGTTCATGATTTTTCCTGTTATTTTGGCTGAAAAAGACAGTCTAGAAATGGGTCGGTAATTAGAGGGGTCTTCCGGGTCCAGACTAGCTTTTTTTTAAGAAGGGAAGCTCTCTTCCAGAGAGTAGGAAAGATTTCTTTATTAAACATAGAATTTAAGTTGTTTGTCAATACCATGGCTATGACTTTGGGATGGACTTCAGCACTGAACAGGGGCAAGGGTCTTCTGGGGGATCCAGATTTGGTGGTCTGGAGGAGATTGTCGCTCTGCAATACTGAGTCTGGGGTAAAGGTGGTTAACGAGGCCAGTGAGATGCCATTATCCTTCATGCAGTCACTCATGCTGTTAGCCACTTGTGAATTGGCATTCTTGGAATGAATAAATAGGGTATAAATTTGGTTGACTTTTCTCTTGAAGTGTTGGGCAATTGTGTCACAGAAGGTTTGGCTGTTACAACCTCCTTTAATCTCGGTTTGTGTATTACCTGGAAGAGTTCCCTGGCAGAGTTTTTAGAGGATTCGATCTGGGAGGTGAAAAATTCAGTTTTGCATTTGGATAAAGATAGTTTGTATGCTTCTTTTTCGTGAGATTCATACTGAGATCTCCGTTTCCTTTCTTGTCGCCCACAGTTGTGTATTTCTAGCCGGAGTGCTTCAGAAATCCAAGGAGCAGATGGCTTTTTTCTGCCTTGGTTAGCCTTTTTAATAGGAGCAGTTAGGGTGAACGCAGTATTTAGCCAATTAAGGTAATCCTGAGTGGCTAACTGCGTTTTCCACGGGTGGCGGGAGGGATTCCATAAGCTGTAGCTGAAGTTGTTTGCTATCCAGATTGGCCCATGCACTATAATGAGTCGTACCTCACCTTGTATTAGGATCTGCTATTACCTCGGTACCTCTTAGCTAAAAAATCTAATGGCCGAGTGATCCAACCAGGAGAGCAGTAGAAGATTTAGATCAGCGATGGCTTTATTATTGGAAAAAATTGCATTTAGTGTGTGGCGAGCAGTGTGAGTGGTGTTTTGTACCAGCTGGGGGAGACCAAAATCATTCATGATTTCAAGCAGAGCATTGGTGTCTTTATCTTTTTGAGACGCCAAATGGAAATTTAAATCTCCAAGGACTGTGAAATCCATATTGCAGATTTCATCCTCTAAGAGGGAGCTGATGGAGTTGAGAAAATTAAGTCCGAGGTATGTGAGCTATAGATCACATGCTGTGCATAGCTCGCCATCTTGTGTTGGGTCCGGATGTTTGCACTTGTTTTTTTCCGAAGAAGTCTTTCCAGTCACAAGGTAGATGACTCCTCCTTTCGATGATAGTGTGCATGGGCATCGACTCCATAGTTAGATTGTTTTTTTCCCCCATCGGGTTCTGACGATTATCACTGCACTCCGGTTCGACACCGTTCCTTCGTTTTCCCTCGGTGCACAAGATACTCACCCTCGACGGTATTGTTTTCGATTGCGTTTTCCGTTTTATCGCGTATATATTTACTTGCAAAACCAATCTTTCGATCGGAAAACCTTGTGCAAGGCTGTCGGGCCTACCCACGTCGGGCCGATCCGCAGTCGATGGAGCGATCTCCCTTTAAATTCTGCCCTCAGTGTCACGTGAAATACCCACGCACCGACTCAGAGTGTGTAACCAGTGTTTGTCCCCTGAACACAGAGAACAGGACTGCGACGCGTGCCAGGCTTTCCGCTCCAAGAAGACCCTTCACGACCGTCGGGCTTGACGTTGCGACATGCAGAGCCAGCACACAAGCTTCATTCCGGACATCTTCAGACAGCAATTGGACGAAGAGGCCGGCGAGGCTATGGGAACCGAGGAGGGGCAGGAGCCGATCACCATTCCAGAGCTCGACTCCAACCAAGAGGACAACATCCCACATGGACAACGTACCATGAGTACAGCTCCCCCCTCGTCCAAAGACCCAACTCCACTAAAGAAGGTTCCGGTCCAACCCGCGCCCTCGGGCTCCGGTCGGCACCGATATCATGCTTCCGACGCCCCGCCCAGCACTGAAGACTACCAAAACGCCTTCTGGCTCTGAAAAGACTCCCTCCAAATCAAGTTCGGAGCCAAGAACTTCGGGGTCAAAACACAAGTCCGGCACCGACCCCCACCATTCGGCACCGAAACACACTTCAAATCCGAAAACATCAACATCCAAGACTTCGGCACCAAAACTTTCTGCGCCGAAACAGTCAGATGTGCCGAAATCAGCAAAAAGACACAGTTTCGAAGCTCCGATCGACAAACCAGATCCGAAACAAAAAGTGCTATACATTCATCTTTAAACTGGACATATCCCCACTAAAGTGACTTTAAAAAGCAGGACTGATGCAGAGGAAGAATTCCACATTCCTTTAATGAAGAGAACAGTTGGAACTAACCCTTCCCTTCCTCCTCTTCCTCTTTCTTCACCTCAGTTTCAGCCTATTTCACCTGAACATTCACCACCGCTTACACCTGACAACCAGGATGAAGGGGATGACAATCAACCAATGCAAGACCCATGGGATGATTACAATACCAATTCACCCATGGGCAATGATCCTGATTTATATCCTAACACGCCCTCTCCACCAGATGGCAGTGTAGCCTACATTGAGTTACTGGGTAGAGCTGCCAACTACCATGGGGTGCAGCTACATAAGGAGTCCTTGGGAGAGGAGTTCCTCTTTGAAACCCTCAGTATCACATACACAACCTATGCTCAAAGGGATGATCAGGCATGTAGAAGACGTTTTTTACGACCTGATCAGAGCTCGTATTCTTACACCTCGAGTAGACAAAAAATACAACCCAGCACCATCGGACCCAGTATATATTAAAGCTCAGTTGCCATTAGACTCCCTGGTTGTATCCAATGCAAGGAAAAGGGCCAACTCCCAGACAACAGGCGATGCTCCACCCCCGGATAAGGAATCCAAACTTATTGATGCTTCCGGGAAAAGGGTAGCCTCTCAGGCGGCCAATTTCTGGTGTCTCTCCAACACTTGGGCATTGCTAGCGCGATATGACCGTGCGCACTGGGACAAGATTGAGCAATTAATACAATATTTGCCTCAGGAACACTGATCTAAGGCACAAGACCTGATGCATAAAGGGCAACTTATTTCCAATAACGCTATATGATGTTCCCTAGATGCTGCAGACACTACTGCTAGAGGGGTAAACACCAGTGTCCTCGTAAGAAGACATGCTTTTGATAAAGAGCATCTATTTGGCCCAATGGTAGATTCTTCACTAGAGAAAATGAAGGACGACACTGAAGTGGCAAAATCCACGAGAGCCCTTCAGTCAGCACAAAGCTGTTGTTCCTTTCGGCGCTCGTTTTACCGCTGAGGCTCAAAAACTCCCTCCTCGGACACCACCTCCACCTATAAGGGCAATCACCTACCTTCTCCATCTAGGGCTTACTTCAGAGGGGGTAAGAGAGTTAACGGCAAGGGCAGGGGTTCAAACACAAGCACCACCCCCCTCCAATACAAAGCAGTGACTTGCCTCCATTTCCTCCTGACCACTTCACACCTGTCGGGGGAAGACTGTCAGATTTCCTACCAATCAGGCAGTCGATTACAACACACAATTGGGTACTACAAATTATCCGTTCTGTTTACTGCCTGGAGTTCATCAACACTCCTCCAAACATTCCACCAAAATCACACAAACTTTCACCAGATCACCTACGCCTCCTAAAACAAGAGGTTCAGTCTCTACTTCTAAAAGGAGCTTTAGAACCCGTACCACCGCATCATCACAGGTCGGGCGTCTACTCTTTTTACTTCCTAATACCCGAAAAAGATGGTTCTCTCAGACCAATATTAGATCTCAGACAACTCAATCTTTACATTAAGTCAGATAATTCCCGCATGGCAACACTTTAACAAGTACTTCCTCTGCTGAAGAAAGGCGACTTTCTGTCTACTCTAGATTTCAAAGACACCTATTTTTGTATTCCAATCCACCCCGCTCATCGCAAATTCCTCAGGTTTGTGGTAGCGGTTCAACACTTCCAGTTCGAGGTACTCTCATTCGGAGTCACCACGGCCCCCAGAGTCTTCATAAAGGGTCTGGCGGTAGTAGCTGCTCACCCAAGAAGACAAAGCATCCATGTCTTCCCATACTTGGACGACTGGCTCATCAAAGCCAGCACGTACCAGCAATGTCTTCAGCACACTTTCCGAATAATTCTGTTACTACATCAACTAGGGTTCACAATCGATGTGACAAAATCACATCTCCAACCAGCTAATATTCAGGACTACCTAGCAGCCACGCTAGATACTCAAAAAGCTCTGGCCTTCCCCAGCGCAGACAGAATTCAAAATATTCAGGCTTTAGTTCTCCAAATCATTGGATTCCAGCTCAGGTTTATATGCAACTGCTGGGAGTGATGGCATCTTGCATCCTAATCGTCCCCCATGCCAGGCTGCACATGCGTCCACTTCAAGAATGCTTAGCCACTCAGTTGAACCAGTCACAGGGTCTATTGACCATTCTAGTATTGGTAAGCGGCTGTACTCACCGCTCTCTGCAGTGGTGGAACACACAAAATGTATCAAAAGGACGGCCGTTCGTAGACCCGATTCTACAGATAGTACTGACAGCGGACGCATCCCTCACTGGCTGGGGAGCTCATCTAGAACATCACACAGTGCAAGACCCGTGGAGTCAACAGCAGAAGTTGCTCCACATCAATCATCTAGAGCCGTTTGCAATATTCCTCACACTCAAGGCGTTTCAAACTCACCTACAGGGCAAAGCTGTCCTAATTCGTACAGACAACATGACAGCCATGTATTACATACAAAAACAGGGGGGGACACACACTCTCTCCAACTGTCCCGCTTGGCCCAAGACATCTGGAGGTGGGCCATTCACCGCAAACTTTATCTCCTAGCGGAACACCTCCCAGGAGTGAACAACCAAATTGCAGATCTCCTCAGCAGGCAGAGACAGCAAATACACGAATGGGAACTCCACCCTCAGGTTCTCCTCCCATACTTTCAATGTTGGGGAGTCCCTCACATTGACCTGTTCGCCACATACCAAAACGCAAAATGCCGAAGCTTCGCCTCCAGGTACCCACGCCCGCAATCCAAGGGCAGTACACGATGTCTGAACTGGTCAGGGATATTTGCCTATGCTTTTCCGCCTCTCCCTCTCATTCCATTAGTGGTTCACAAGCTCAGGCAAACGTCTCTCACACTAATCCCTGTAGCTCCCACATGGTCACGCCAACCCTGGTTCACTACCCTGCTGGAGCTATCTCTTGTTCCGCATCAAAAGCTGCATTTAACCTCCAGTCACCTCACACAGAGCCATGGAGAAATCAGACACCCAGAACCCAAAACAGCTGAACCTCGCGATCCGGCTCCTGAAATGTTAGTTTGTTAATTTAAACTTTCCACCAGAATGTACGAATAGCATTAGGGGGGCTAGAAGACCTACTGCAAGGGCCTGCTACGCAGCTATGGGGAAACGATTTGTTATCTACTGTGGTAACAATCATATCAACCCTCTTGATGCTGCCATACAGAACATATGCTATCTGTTACAATTGCAACAGTCCGTGTTGGTTCATACCTCTATCGGACTACACCTCGCGGCAGTTGCTGCATATCGACAACATAGGCGGCATTTGTCATTATTTAGAGTACCTGTGATCAAAGCTTTCATGGAAGGACTAAAAAGAGTCATACCACCAAAACTTCCACCAGCTCCACTGTGGAATCTTCATATAGGCCTTACAACGTTGATTGGCCTATCTTTTGAGCTCATGCACAAATGCGAACTACAGTTCCTCTCTTGGAAAGCAGCTTTCCTCATTGCAATCACATCATTAAGGAGAGGGAGTGAATTACAGACATTAACCATACAAAAACCATTTTTCCAACTACACAAAGACAAAGTGGTTCTTCGTACTAATCCTAAATTTTTACCTAAGGTCATATCTGCATTTCACGTAAATCAGTCGATAGAATTGCCCGTATTCTTTCCTCAACCTGATTCAGTTGCAGAAAGAGCTCTACACACCTTAGATGTCAGAAGAGCACTCTTGTACTACCCTGAAAGGACAAAATCTTGTCGTAAAACTAAACAAGTTTGTTGCTTTTGCACCACCACACAAAGGCAATCCTATCTCCAAATCGGGTATAGTAAGGTGGATTGTTAAGTGCAGTCAAACATGCCGTGCGAAAACACGGAGAACTAACTGTACCCCCTTGGGCACATTCCTCTCGTAAGCTAGGGGTCACTGTGGCTTTTTTAGAAAACATTCCTATTGTTGACATTTGCAAAGCTGCAACATGGTTTACACTGCACACATTCACTAAACATTGTTGTGTAGATGTGTCAACAAGCCAACCCAGTAAGCATCTATGCTTGGCATGTAGAGCTGTAGATTCACATGCGACCATCCACCTCCCCGGATACCTATAGTTGCTGCAGTTCTCCATTTAATTTACATACATACGCATGGACATCTATATTCTTTACTACTACGCAATTCTTGCCCTCTGCGGCAAACAATCTAACAGTGGAGTCGATGCCCATGCGCTCTATCAGGAGTCATCTTCCTCGTGACTGGAAAGACTTCTTTGAAGAAAAACAAGTGCAAACATCCGGACCCAACACAAGTTGGCGAGCTATGCACAGCATGTGAATCTACAGCTCTACATGCCAAGAACAGTTGCTTACTAGATAAGTAACATTATCCTTCTGGGGCCAGCTGAGCGATAAATAGGAGACCCTCCAAAGGATTTCTTCTTGGTTAAATCGAACCAAAAGGATAAAGCTTCACAATCTTCATTCGATAAGTAAAATGTATCCCTGAACTTGTCACGGTATAGGATTCCAAGCCCCTCCTCTTTTGAGCAGGCGGTCGTGTCTATGTATCAAGTATCCCGTAGAGATAGCAGCTAGGAGTTCCGGCATCGAGGTGCTGTTAGCCCACGTTTCCGTGATTAAAATAATATCAAGCTGGTCTGAATCAATTACCTCCGCATTTCCGTTGCATGCCTTATCAATGCCTGTGCATTATTAAGAGCACAGCAGTAGATCATTGGCTTATTTTTGTAGTTGGCTTCAGAACGCCGGGCAGAAAGGGTGGGCAGAGGGGATGATACAGGGAGACGAAATCCACATCTATTGCAACTCTCGCTGTTGCCTGACCAATGCAAGGGCATACTGAAACAGCAGCAGTTTTCCCTGCAACCGCGGAGGGCTAGGAGTTTCTTACCTAAAAAGCAGATTCTGCCCTTGAGGTTTGGAGTAAAACCGGCAAGGGTTCCCGAGCTCGGCGCAATTGGGGCGCAGACGGGCTCGACATTGGCGCGCCTGATGCGCATGGATGCGCTCATCGTGGTTTTAAATAGCCCTGCATGTGAGGGTGGGCATGTCTACACGCTGGCGCCAGAGCGGGAGCCTATGGAAATGTGTGGAAAGTAAATAGGAGCAAACCCAGGGCCCAGCAAATTTGCTTGTCCTGCACAGGCTCCCCTGTGGGAGAAAGTAGTAAAAACCAAATTAAAAGTTGTGAAAGTAAACCATTAAATGATTAACAAGCATTTGCAATGCAATAGGTCTCGCATTTACGCGCGTTTGAGCTATTGACATTGCAAATGACAATGCATTTATCTGTTTTTAAAACTTAAATAAAGGCAGCCATTTGCAATGTCAATAGCTCAAACTCGCGTAAATGCGAGACCTATTGCATTGCAAATGCTTGTTGTCTCGAGAGCCCTAGAATCGAGATCAGATCCGTATGTTTCATATTTTGTTCCCCTGATGCCAGTTCTCCGTATATATTTCCACATGTTCCAGCATGCCTTGAGGTCTGGAATATAATATTTACATTCTTTGACAATTGTTTGCGCTCAACAATAATGTACGTGTCACAATTTACCACGAGAGGCTGGGGTCGGCTTCATTAGGTAATGCAGGGATGTTTGTGTCTGGCTCTGGTAAAGTAACAATGTCGAGAATGGGGAGTATAACATGACAAAAACATCGTATTGGCGTGGGTGCCACTTAGCACTTCATCACGTAGAAATGACAGTGGAACTTTAATTATTTCGTGCCTGTGGGACAAAATACTGGCAGGTTCAGAAATGACAACAGGTCATGCTAGAAGCGTTATCCAAGGCTGGAGCGATTTCTTCGGCCCGTGGTAAAAATGGTAAAGTGTGTAAAGAGATGTTTTATGTTTTGGAGACTAGAGCAAAATGTCGAATTGTGAAACAAATGGCCCACTTGGTGGTGCAAAAAAATCAACAAAAGGGTGATGAAAGGGGAACCCCAGCTGGGTCTGCAGAGGTCCCCGATAGGAATGGACCCAAAATCACTACAGCTAGGAAAGGTGGTCAGTCAGAGGCACCCGCAATGGATTGTTTGTGAAAATGTACACCCTCCCCCCCCCCCAATCCAGGACTGGTGTCAAAGGGACGAGGAGAGGGTTGCTTTCAACAGAGAACAAGAATGAGATTAAAATGAGTATAATTCCATAAGGAAATACGCGTCCGGATACCCATTAGCTTCAGTGCCAAGGGAGTTCCCATAGGAACTCAAAGCAAAATATAACGCTAAGTGCACATTTTCTCGGCATGAGCGAGTGGAATTTTAGCTTGCGAAGACCATGCTAAAGAAGCCACAAGGTGCCTCACGCTTTCATTGTATTTTACACGTTAAGTAAGGTCATTACTTAGCTCTGATGAATCAATAGAATTGTTTTTGTTTTTGAAGACACTCCTTGAACAACTGAACGATGGAGCCAGACTAAACGACGTTTGTCGCTCTTAAAGTCACAGAGGCTGAGAAGCAAAACATTCTTTTGTTAATGATCCTGCCAACACCCGGCACTTTGAATTGCTTAGTAACTTAAGAACAGCACACTTTAAATAAGAGGAAGAAAGAGTAGCGGAAGACGACGGAGGAGAATAGTGGGCAAGAGAAGGCACGGAAGAAAGAGTGAACGGAAACGAAAGGAGGGGGAGGTGTGAAATCAGGAAAGCGAAAGAGGCTCGAGAGGGATAATGTAAGGACGAATGAGAAGGATGGATACGCAAATAAAGAAAAAGTGAAAGCAAATTTGTGATGCGGCGGAGCGTGGCACGCGCGCTTGGCGGGGGAGCGCATTACAGGCGGGAGAGCGGACCCTTTGAAGTTTGATGCCGAGGGCGCCAGTGGGCTGAAGCGCTTCCCCAAACGGTTTGCATGGCGGCACGATGCACGTGATTGTGCGCATGCTCGCCATGCAATTCACTTTTGGGAGCCCCTCTTGCTAGAGTCTCGCATAGCGATTGCTACGCAATAGCTAGGCAAGACCTAAAAAAGGGGCACTTTGCCCTTTCAAAATGGCGTTCAGGAAAGAGTGGTGGAGCCAGGCAACTCCGTGGTAACGGGCACCGAGAGACTAAATTCCCCGATGCCTACAAGGAAATACAATTACAGAAATAATTGCAGGTAAGAGAGGAGTGACTCACGTGTGCTCGTCACATCTGTGCGTGCCTCTGATTGCGTGACTGTGTATGAGTTATTTGAATGTGTTTGCCTCTGATTGTGTGTCAGTGAGTTATTTGTAGGTGTGTGTACATCTGATTGTGTGACTGTGTGTGTCTGTGAGTTATTTGTATGCGCGGGGGCCTCTGATTGTGTGTGTGTGTGTGTGTGTGACTGTGCTTTTTGTGTGTGTGTGTACCTCTGATTGTTTGACTGTGTGTGTCAGTGAGTTATTTGTATGTGTGCGGGCCACTGATTGTGTGACTGTGTGTATGTGTGCAGGCCGATGATTGTGTGACTGTGTATGAGTTATTTGAATGTGTTTGCCTCTGATTGTGTGTCAGTGAGTTATTTGTAGGTGTGTGTACATCTGATTGTGTGACTGTGTGTGTACGTGAGTTATTTGTATGCGCAGGGGCCTCTGATTGTGTGTGTGTGTGTGTGTGTGTGTGTGTGTGTGTGTGTGACTGTGCTTTTTGTGTGTGTGTGTACCTCTGATTGTTTGACTGTGTGTGTCAGTGAGTTATTTGTATGTGTGCGGGCCACTGATTGTGTGACTGTGTGTATGTGTGCAGGCCGATGATTGTGTGACTGTGTGTGTATGTGTGTCAGCAAGTTATTTGTATGTGTGCGTGCCTCTGATTGTGTGTGTGTCAGTGAGTTATTTGTATATGTGTTCGTGCCTCTGATTGTGTGCATGTGTCAGTGAGTTATTTGTATATGTGTTTGTGCCTGATTGTGTGACTGTGTGTGTATGTGTGTGTGTGTGTGTGTCAGTGAGTTATTTGTATTTGGGTGCCTCGGATTGTGTGACTGTGTGTGTCAGCGACTTATTTGTACATGTGTGCTGCCTCAAATTGTGTGACTGTGTTTGTGTGTGTGAGCGCAAATGAATCTGTTTGTCTGAATAAGTAGGGCGTTTTTTGCTCACTGACCCACCCACGAATTGCTAGACGTTGCACAATTGTGATAATTCCTTAAAATCTGCTGGTCCTGGCACACTGGTGAAAATACCTGGCAAAACGCAGTCCCTAGCACAACGGTGGTAATCGCTGGCAGCATTCTGCACTTGGCACATCGCTGGCAGTATGCTGCCCTTGGCACAGCGGTGGTAATCGCTGGCAGCATTCTGCACTTGGCACAACGGTGGTAATCGCTGACGGTATGCTGCCCTTGGCACAGCGGGGGTAATCGCTGGCAGTATGCTGCCCTTGGCACAACGGTGGTAATTGCTGGCAGCACGCTGCCCGTGGTACATTGTGGTAATTGCTGGCAGCATGTTGCTCTTGACACAACGGTGTTAATCGCAGGCAGCATGATGCCCATGCACATTGTGGTAATGTCTGGTAAAATGTGTCCTTGGCACAGTGGTGGTAGCCTGTGGTGGCACTGGTGTGGTAATCCCTTGCGGTTTACTGTCTCTGGCACAACAGGTCAGGTCCTAACAGCGTGCCATCTTGACATTGTGGCGGCCCCTCGGGTGTCACGACCGGTACATATGTCTCAGATTCTGCCATTTGACTCTTCATAAAAGAGATCCGGTGGTTGGAGCCCGGGGGTGGGTTCACAGATCTCTTGCCCTCTGGTGGAGTCCATTGTACAGGAGGCACCTGACGGCCCTTCCCAGCAGTCAAAGGAGCCTGTGGAACGGGGCTCCCTCTACAGCCCAGAGAGTCTAAAGACACCTGACTTTTGTCATGCGGCCTTTTCTTTCAGTCAGGCGCCCCCAGAGCCTCCAGGGACTCATTTCTACTGAAGTCCCTGAGCCACTGGTCTTTTGTGATATGAAGCCACTTCCACAAAGAGTTCGCTCTCAGTACCCCCCACCAGACCCTTCATACCCATAAGGTATGAGCCCTTTGCACCACAGAACCAACAGGTCCATTCCATCAGGGCCCACCCTGTCTTGCTCCCAAGACTTCTGTATGAGTTACATTTTAATGACATTTTTTCCTCCTGACTTTGTTTACTTGTCCACCAGCTTACAAGGCAGAGTACAACTTACTCTGGGGTACCCTCTCATGTGGTGTCAGGGTACCCCCTCTTTCATCTGGTGTCGGGGTACGTCTCTTTCATCTGGTGTCGAGTACCCACTCTTTAATTTTGTGTTGGGTACTCACTCTTTCATCTAGTGTCAGGGTACCCCCTCTTTCATTTGGTGTCGGGGCACCTCTCTTTAATTTGGTGTCGGGGTACCTCTTTCATCAGGTGTCGGGGTACCCCCTCTTCTATCTGGTGTCGGGGTACCCCCCTCTTTCATCTGGTGTCGGGGTTCCCACTATTTCATCTGGTGTCGGGGTTCCCACTATTTCATCTGGTGTCGGGTACCTCCCTTTAATTTGGTGTCGGGGTATTTCTTTCATCTGGTGTTGGGGCACCTTTCTTTCATCTGATGTCGGGGTACCCTCTCATTCATCTAGCGTCTGGTAACCTCTCATTCATCTGGTGTCGGGGTACCCCCTCTTCCATCTGGTGTCGAGGTACCCCCTCTTCCATCTGGTGTCGGGGTACCCCTTCTTTCATCTGGTGTCGGGGTACCCCTTCTTTCATCTGATGTCGGGGTACCCCTTCTTTCATCTGGTGTCGGGGTACCCCTCTTTAACATTTGACGTTGGGGTACCTTTCTTTCATCTAGTGTCGGGGGTACCCTCTCTTTCATCTGGTGTTGGGGTACTCACTCTTTTATGTGGTGTCGGGTACCCCCTCTTTTATCTGGTGTCTGGGTACCTCTCTTTCATCTGGTGTCTGGGTACCCTCTCATTCATATGGTGTCGGGTATCCACTCTTTCATCTGGTATTGGAGGTACCCACTCTTTCATCTCGTGTTGGGGTACCCTCCCAGCATTACAAACAAAGTGATGGATGGAATGCTTGAATTAATCTCAGATACCGACAATTTCTCAGGCTGCATCCAAATTCATCAATGTCGCCTTAGATGCCACATCAGTTTAGACCCAGCCATATGCAAATCAGCCTTGACCCTGCTCCAATGGGAACAGTCCAGCCCTAACTACCAGGTCAGGTCCTCACTGAACTGGAACACAAGCAATCCAGGATCGGGTTCACCTTTATTAGGGCTCATGGGTCGGGTATAGCTTGGTTCCAGCAGCAGTCAGCACAGGACCCACATCTTGGCATACACATGCCAACTAGGGCGTCAAAAACAAAGGGATGAATGGATAAGGTTGCAACCCGAGCGATTGCCAGTGATCCTCACCTCTTACACTGAAGGGACAGGCTACGTGTCCCATGGTGCTCTTCAGTGGACCCTCGCCTCTTATGCGGAATGGACGGGCTGCGTGTCTCGTGGTGCTCTTGAGTGGACTATTGCACTGAAGGGACAGGCTGTGTGTTCCGTGGTTCCTCTTGAGTGGACCCTCACCTCTTACGCTGAAGGGACTGGCTTTGTGTCCCGTGGTTCCTCTTGAGTTGTCCCTCACCTCTTGCGCTGAAGGGACTGGCTTTGTGTCCCGTGGTTCCTCTTGAGTGGACCCTCACCTCTTACGCTGAAGGGACTGGCTTTGTGTCCCGTGGTTCCTCTTGAGTGGACCCCCTCATCGCCAGCTAGATCCACTGATCCCTTCAGACCTAGAGGTTCTCTTCCAGGGGATACTCATCAATAGTCATAAGCACTGAATAGTCCCGCCCACGTGCGGGGACCCCGGAGCAATAATAAATTATATGCATGTACCTATATATATCTTCCTACCCGTGGACAAGAGGACCATGAGTAGCGAAATCAAAAAATCCAGATACTTCTAAATTAAATCGCAAAACAAATATTATAAAATAATATTCAGGGATAAAGAATTTGAAGGTCTCCCATAGTCAGTAAAGTTATACTTGTAGCAGATACATTAGATCTTCAATGGAGGGTTTTTGGGGGTCCAGTACTACATTAGCGCAATAACTTTATGAACAAATGAACGGGGCGTTTTAAGTATATGAAACATGTGACTTTGGTGGAATATTCTATTTGATTTTATCTCTATATGCTTATGGAGAATGAATTAGTAGTAAATTCACCACACTGAGGGTTTAATTTATTAGCACATTATAGGGATATACAGATTCAAACCTGACACTAGAGGCGTTCATATATAAAAAATAAGGAGACTACACAATATGAGGTTCTTTGCGTTAAAGCAGTACAATAAATGGATTACCATGGTTTTATAAAAACAGTTGGTTTTATTCTTGATTTTATATTTAGAACCAAAAATGTATATATATATATTTATATTTATAAATGCACTTAGGCATTTATTGAAATCATCCGTTCAAGTATGAATGGTTTGTATCCTTGTCGCATAATTGTCTCATACGAAAGAAAATGTATTTAAACAGGATAAACACCAATGTAACTCCTCTGTCTGTGGCGAAAGTTTGCACAGGTGAACTCAATTTTGTTTGTAATTGCACAGGGCACTTTAAAAAGATCAAGATGAACGTAGGACTCTGCCATGTGATCAAGGCTCCCGTGTGAGCTGAAACGCGTCATGCCGATTTCTCACACGCAACAATAAAGGAATAAGCACGAAAATTGGGTCAGTTTCCGTTACTTGGACATACCTGGGAAACAGCGGATATCGAGGGATATATATATATATATATACATATACACACACACACACACATATACGTACATACATACATCCAATATATAGGTAATATGCATAATGTATACATATGCAACCTAAAAAACACATTACTAGGCTCAAATATGGCACAATTGCATTGTAAAACTTTCACATTTGAAATAATAAAGAAATAAACACCATGATATTTTCATGATTCAGATAAAGAAAACTGCTCTCAGTTTGCTTTGAAGGCACAGGCTTTATTTTCAAAGGTAAAAGAGGCAAGATCATAGAGGCAGATTAGCCTAGAGAGGCTGCATATAGAACAGTTGGAAAACAACTGGCGCCGTGCCTTTAAGACCCCCAGGAACCCCCAGGCTCCCATCATGTACCACAGGTGACAGGTCAGTTCTTTTTTCCGGCTCCTTCTGTGAGGATCCTGGAGCATTGAGCTAGTCGGTTAGTGGGTTTTTCTCACTAATTTTTGTTCTAAAGTGAATTTTTTGAGTTTCACTCAACGTCTTTAGTACCTGGGGTACTAGATTTTGCTGTTTCTCTGAATTTGGTAAATTTTTTACTGTCAAAATGCCGGCCTTATTTAATAAGTGCCCGGCCTGTGGCCAAATCAGACCCGCACTAGGTCTGTATTGCTTGTCTTCCATCATCTCACAGACCAGAAGAGTGCTACCACTGCAAAGAGATCAAACTGCATGCTATGCAGGAGAGAGGAAAGGAGTCAGCAAGTGGCAGAGGAGAACATCTCTCAAAGAAGCCCTCCTCTCAAAAACGGTTAGAGCGCAAAGACAAGGGTGAGAAGAGGAAACACCGGTCCCATACACCTTTGGGGGACAGATCGGCGTCAAAAGTACCCTTGTGCTCTCCTTCGAAGTCCACGTCGAGACACCATTCGCCGGAGAAGCGAACAACTTCAGTTACGAAGTCTCTCAGGTCGACGTCAACTCCATGTCGTAGGCGGTCCAGTTCTGGCTCGCCTACGACGGCGGGAGGCAGCCTCTCGATGTCGACTTTTCAATGTCGACAGAACAGGTCGCCTCTGAGAGGTCCTGTGGCGACGTCAAGGAAAACGCCGATGTCGAAAATGCCACAAGCATCCGCGTCGAGCCGAACACATAGGAGCTCAACACCAGTAAGACGCAGTCACTCTGCTGAGCATCATAGCAGGCGATCGACGTAGCCTACAAGGAAGTCGCCGGTCATCAGTGCTGCAGCGGATGCCTCTGATCTCGCTGCCCATGGATATTCTCATGGGATTTGTGCCCGCCGCTCTTCCTGGCAGAGACTGATGGGTTTGAAGCCAGAGGCACATCGGATTCTAAATCTCCCCTTCAATGGGTCATCGGTCTTCGGCGCTCACGCTGATGGCGAAATGTCTAAAATGAAAACCAAACTAGACACTAGAGAAGAGGAAGAACTTCAGACGACGCTATCGCCCCTATGACCGATGACAATACCACCAGAGGGTTCAAACCCCTCAGTGGTCTTCCCAACAACATCAGGGAAGATCCCAGTCAAACCAGCGTCGCCTTGGTAGAGGACGGGAAGGAATCTCCAGACAATCCGCTCCTGCTGCCAAGCAACAACAGAAGCAGTGAGTGCTTGCTTCCCCTAGCTCTGTTACCCACTCCGGTGGGGGGAAGTATCCGTTTTTCCTTGGAAGTGTGGACCAAAATCACACTAGTCAAGTGGGTGCTCAATATTGTGAGGAATGGGTACTCCATCAGGTTCAAGTCCCCTCCACCTTCTATTCCTCCTCGAAAAACTGTCATCCATCGCATAAATCTTCTGCGAGAAGAGGTCTCCGCTCTACTCCTAAAGGAGGCTATCGAGGACGTCCCATGGCATCAACGTTGGCAGGGAGTCTATTCCCGATACTTCTTGGCCCCAAAGAAAGGTTCAAACAAGGAGTTCAGGTCTATACTAGATCTCAGGCGTCTCAACAAGTTCATTCTGAGAGAGAGGTTTAGAATGCTGGCTCTACATGAAATAATACCGCACTTACATCAAGGGGATTGGATGTGCTCTATAGATCTTCAAGATGCCTACTTCCACATCTCAGTCTCTCAAAGGCATCAGAAGTATCTAAGGTTTCAGATTCAATCAGACCACTTCCAGTTCTCGGTCCTGCCTTTCGGGCTGAAGTCGGCTCCTCGCACATTCTCGAAGTGCATGGAAGTATTAGCTGCATTCTTAAGGAAGAAACAAATCTTCATCTACCCTTACTTAGACGATTGGCTTCTCAAGAGTGCGTCTTCAACTCTTCTGCAGAAACACCTCTCTTGCTGCATTCAGCTTCTACATCAATTAGGTCTGCACTTCAATTAAAAAAATCCATCCTCAATCGCTCTCAGAGGATACATTACCTGGGCACAACTTTGGATACAGTACATGCAAGAGCATCTCCTTCGGAGGAGAGACTATCATCCCTTCTCCTCAAGTGTCAGACCCTTCTGAAGATCCCTCATCCCACGGCCAGGCAGGTTTCATCTCTACTGGGTGCGATGACCTCGTGCATTTTTCTAATCCCAAAGACCAGACTTCACATGAGACCTCTGCAGCAGTCTCTGGAGGATCAGTGGTCTCCAATCGCTGGGAGGACACGATAACCCTGCCTCTATCTGTCAGGCACTCCATCAGATGGTTTATGCGACGGCCACTTCTTCTGATAGGAGTCCCATTTCATGAGGAACTCCCCAAACAGACTCTGGTGACAAATGCGTCCCTTCAGGGATGGGGCGCTCACATGGGTTCCCTACAGATCCAAGGAATGTGGTCAGAAAGAGAACAGCTATACCACATAAACATGCTGGAGCTCAGAGCGGTGCATCTGGCTCTCAAGGCGTTTTTTCCCTCCATCAACTCGACTGCTCTGCTTGCTCAGACGGACAATACAGCAACGATGTATTACCTGAACAAGCAGGGGGGCACCAGGTCCAGACCCCTGTCTCGGGAAGCGCAAGCAATTAGGAAGTGGCTTCTTCCCCGAGGTATGAAGATCTCTGCAATTCACCTACCAGGCGTCCTCAACGTCCAAGCAGACAGCTTAAGCTGGCACTTCATCGAAGCGCAGGACTGGGTGCTAAAACAAGAAGTTGCGCAAGACATTTTTCACAGCTGGGGAACACCAGACACAGATCTCTTCGCTGACGCAGAAAACGCAAAATGCTGCGTCTTCGCCTCCAGATACCTGCAACCAGGCTCCAAGGGGAATGCTCTGTTGATAGACTGGTCAGAGACATTACTCTACGCCTTTCCACCAGTCCCCCTCATTCCCCTGGTGATCAGGAAACTGTACGAAACCAAGACTCAGATGATCCTGGTTGCTCCAGAGTGGCCTCGCCAATGGTGGTACCCGGACCTTCTACATCTGTCCAAAGTGCCACACAAGAGGTTGCCATGTCATCCGGATTTGCTGAACAAGGCGGGCGGCAAGGTGTTCCATCCCAACATGCCATCCCTGAGGTCATTTTGTTTAGGTGACGGGCTCACGTAAAACAAACTTGGCAGTCCCGTCCTTTTAACACTTAGATTGAGGTAAGAATTGAGCACTCTGTGTGCGGTTGTAACGCAATGCAGCTGGGTCATTTTAGTAAAACACTGTTTTTTGTTTTGTTTCAGCAAGTGTTGGTTCTGATGAGAATCCCTACACACAAAGGGATTCGAAACGCGTAGACCTTTCCGCTTTTGGCCAATCCTTTGTAAATAACAGAGTGTAGTGTTTCATAACTATGTTTAGTGTTGTTCATTGATGGCCTATATGTCCATTTACTGCATATTATCCTTTTGCTATGTATGTTGTCTATTGAGGATGTTTGATCAGTATATTTGAGAATTACATGTGGGTGATTGTTGTTTGGATGCAGTGGTGTTGTATTATTGTTCAAAGTCAGTAAATGTCGATGTGATGTCGTAATGTTGGTCGTCTTTCCTGAATTGTGATGATTATGTTTTGATAACAGTGAATCAAGTGAATGTAATGTGATAAACATTTTTGGATTAAATCCAACTGAAAAAAGTGGTTGTTAGTGGCACTGTTTTATTCAGGACACTGTATAAATTGTAGTTGAGTTAAGTGCAGCATTGGCTTCCGTTTCGTTGTTTGATGATCCCTGCGGTTAGCAGCATGGCTCCTGAGTTCATCCAATATGGAAACGTAGGTCTCTCTCAAGACTGCATGCAGATCTTGAAGGAGGCACGGAGGCCTTCTACGAGAAAGTCTTACGCTTTTAAGTGGAAACGTTTTTACATGTGGTGTACTGCTGAGGGTCATGTATTCGAGGTCAGGAACAGGTACTGTTACCATACTTACTGTATTTGGCCAAAACAGGTTTGCAATATTCCTCCATAAAGGTTCACCTGGCAGCGATGACCGCATATAGAAAGTCCCCCACTCAGGCTTCTTTCTTTCAGATGCCAGTGGTTAAGGACTTCCTGGAGGGTCTAAAGAAGGTCTACCCTCCTGTTAGATCTCCATCTCCTTCTTGGGCGCTTAATGTGGTCCTCTCTAAGTTAATGGGTCCCCCATTCGAACCTATCCACAAAGCCTCCCTGCAACATCTTTTGTAGAAAACTGCCTTTCTCGTGGCAATCGCATCTGCTCTCAGGGTGAGCGAGATACAAGCCTTGTGCTCTTCGGAGCCTTATCTCGTTTTTCATGGGAACAGAGTGGTGTTACGTACTCGCCTAAGGTTCCTTCCTAAGGTGGTCTCGGGGTTTCACATCAACCAGTCAATTCTTCCTACTTTCTTTGCGAACCCTGTCACTCCTGCTGAGGGAGCTTTACACACTCTAGATCTGAAAAGGGTGTTGAAATGTTATCTCGATAAAACAGAGTGTACGAAAGGCGGACAGGTTGTTCGTTAATTATGGTCCATTGAACACTGGTTTTCCTGCCTCTAAAAGATCCATTTCTAGATGGATAGTGTCGTGTATCATGTTATCCTATCAGCTGGCACAAAAACAGCGCCCGGGCAAGCAGAGAGCTCATTCTACAAGGGGAAAATCCGCTACGGTAGCGATGCTTAATAATGTACCTATTCAGGAAATTTGTGAAGCAGCCCCATGGCGTTCGGTTCATACTTTCGCACGCTGTTACTACCTTGATTCTGACACTCAAGCTGATGTTAGGTTTGGACAAGCATCCTTGAGAAACTTGCGTGGGTGATATGCTTTGTTAACAGGTTATGATATGCTGGTATTCGTCCGCAGGGTACGGGGATGTGCTTGCTACTCTATTCAGTGCTTATGACTATTGATGAGGATCCCTTGAAAGAGAAGGATAAGTTACTTACCTGTAATCCTAGTTCTCTTCCAGGGGTATCCTCATCTAAGTCATAAGCAACCCTCCCTCCTCCCCGGACGAATACCATGGCCATATATATGTATCTGTTACCGATACTGTGATTAAACTGTTATACGCCGTCCAAAAGAACTGACCTGTCACCTGTGGTGCATGATGGGAGCCTGGGGGTTCCTGGAGGTCTTAAAGGCACGGCACCAGTTTTTTTCTAACTGTTCTATATGCAGCCTCTCTAGGCTAATCTGCCTCTATGATCCTGCCTTTTTTATCTTTGAAAATAAAGGCTGTGTCTTCAAAGCAAACTGAGAGCAGTTTTCTTTATCTGTATCATGAAAATATCATGGTGTTTATTTCTTTATTATTTCAAATTTAAATGTTTTACAATGCAATTGTGGCATATTTGAGCCCAGTAATGTGTTTTTAGGCTGCATATGTATATATTATGCATATGACCTATATATTGGATATGTGTGTGTGTGTGTGTGTGTGTGTGTGTGTGTGTGATATATATATATATATATATATATATATATATATATATATATATATATATATATACTTTGTTATTGCTCCGGAATCCCGGCACGTGGGCGGGACTATTAAGTGCTTATGACTTTGAGTATACCCCTGGAAGAGAAATAGGATTACAGGTAAGTAACTTATCCTTTCTATCCATGTACAGGTCCCCCATATGCCCCAGCTTGGTGCCAAGCATGACATTCACCTGCATTGAAGCAATCTCGTCAGTTCTAGGCGCTCCCGGCGGCCAGTGGCTGCTGTGTTAGTGTCATCTATCTTTATAAACTTGTTGTGTCTCATCTTGTCTGCAAGATAAAGAGCAGTCCCTGTTCGGTGATGTCTGGGATGCGTCTGTCTGTGAAGCACATCTGTTTTCATGTCCTTTTCAAGTCTTCAGGTGTCCCTCTCGTGCAGTATTCATTCTCCCATCCCTCCATCGTCTCTGCCTGTAGCACTCGGTCTGTGAGACAATCCCACTCCTTTGCCAGTGCTGCTTTTTGGAGTTTACCTAGGTTGTTCGTTATGTACACCATAACATATTCGTTGTAATGAAGAGGCTAGACAGTCCATCAGTGCCTGTGCTGAGTTGTCCGTGCCTGTTCTGAAAATATTGCGATGAACCTTAAGTACGTTATCAGCTTTGGTGACAGCGTATGTCTGTCCAGTAAATACTGTCCCGGTGAAACCTGTTTCTCTGTCACCATGGTGACACTAGCACCTGTATCCCCTGGGCTTCTACCATAGTCCCATTAATCAAGGGCTGCTGCCTGTATTTTTTCATATTAGGGGCCGGACAGCAAGAGTGACCCAATCGACCCCAGCACTAGAGACTCAATTAGCTTCAGGGTGAGCCCTGATTTGCTCCGGGCGCACTATTGCTCCGACCTGGAGACTTGCCATGCCCGTGCTAGCTGGAGGAGGACTAGGGGGATTCCTTTTTCAGACAGGCCTTTTTGGGATCCATGTTTTTCCCTTCAACCCATTGTTGGATAGTGAAGAGTTCTGGGACCCAGCCTCCTGAGCAGGTTTTTGTGGGCCTTTAGAAGACTCTTTACTTTGGATGTTCACCGCTTTTCCCCTTGGAAGGTTTCGTAACCCGTTTCTTTGGGTCACCCGCAGTGGTAGTCTTGGTCACCCTAGCCTTGACCAAGTCATCTGCCGCCTTGCCCAATTCTTGGGGGGAGATTGGATCCAGGTCTACCAGATACTGATGCAACTTTTATTTAATGCAATTACTTAAAATGTGTTATTTCATAAACTGATTACAAAGCCCATCATAGTAATGCACTTCACTTCCAGTTAACCAGCCATCTACTGTTTTCACTGAGTAGTCTAAGTCAACCTAGGACTGACACAAGGTTTTGTGAGCCCCCCTGAACCTAATTCTTGATTTCTCTGTGTAGGGGAGGAGGTTGGCTATGCCCCCCCCCCCATCACTACTTCCTTCTTTAGGGAGGAGGGCTTCCTCTTCATTAGTGTTCCTTAGCAAGATGTCCTTGAGTGTGGGCTTGATAGTATTGGAACCAGTTTTAATATTCTTGACTCTGCAGAGGGTCGGTAGCTCCCTCATGCCAAGATGGAGGTCAGGGGTCAGGTTGAGTTCCTCCTCCAAACTCTCTGTATCTCCCATTATTTTACTAAACTAGGGGGTTGGCGCCTTTTTAAAAGGACTAACAAAATCTTCTAGCCACTTTTACCCCTAACTATAGTAGGCTTTTACTTTGGTTTTATAAAACAATACTAAAGGGACTTTAGAATTCTCTAACAAGAATTTTAAAAAATGTGGAACAAATTTCAATTCAAAAATACGGATGAATCTAAAGGCTCTTTTGGATTGTAGTCCTGTGGTCACTTTTTGTCTGAGTGGTCCAGCAAATGCAAAGTCGTAGACCCCACAGGTGATCCACAATGCCGTAAGCTGGCTCTGTGTACTATACCAATACGAGGTGTAGAATCCAGAGAGTCCAGTGGATCCCCAGAGACTTCACAGAGGGTTAAGCAGATCATACTAATGCCCTCTTTTGTGGTAGTGTGGTCGAGTAGCGAGGCTTACCAGAGGGCAGTGCTAAGCATTTGTTGTACAAACACAGACAAGACATAATTACACACACTCAGTGACTAAATCCAAGACCAGTGATTTGTAAAAATGTTACTTTTAGTTTATTTATTTTATAGAACTAAAGATACTTTGTTGCAGTAAAATACATTTAGCAAAATCCCTGTTTTTCGATGTAAAGAGTGAACACTTAGAACATTTTTCAATCAGTGCAATGTTTCCCTGTGGGAGGAAACACAATCCGCAGGATGCAGGCAAGTAAATGATTTACGGTGTTGAGCTTTTGGATGAAGACTCAGTACCAGGCAAGGTTCGGGTAGGTGACCTCACTGCACCACCAGCGGCACGGGGTAGGCCAGGTGAAGAGGCCAAACGCGGGTTCTGGTGCAAATGTTATCCAAAGGCGAAAGGGGGCTATTGAAGTGGTAGAACGGTTTGGTAACCCAGTCTCTGGGGATTAAGGTAAGCACGGGGGCCACAAGGCAGCATCAAACTAACGCCATCAGCGGCACAGAGACGGCCAGGTGTAGAGTGCCAGTACAGCTCGGGGGCCCAAGGCAAACAATTGGATAATCTTGAAGTCAGAAAAAGGTTGCCGGTTCAGTCCAGGAGGCTGGATGAAAGAAACCTACTGTTGCATAGGTAAGTTGGGGTGTGCTGGAGCATCAGGACATTGTTGGTAATCTCCCCAAAGCCCAGGGGCTGAGGGTGCAGGGGTGTCCTTTGGTGTCGGAAGTGACCTTACCGGTGCAGGTCGCAGTTGGTGGGAGGTGGTCGTGCAGAGGCTGCAGGTGTCGATGTAGAGTCCGGCAAGGGTCAACCCGCGTTGGATTCTTGCTATAAATCGATGGAGAACCTTTGGTGGACCTTTGGTCACTGGAACTCTGGCCATGGGCATTGGATGTAGAGGTAGTCGGTTTGGCGGTTCCACAGGCAGAGCAGTTTGTCTTTAAAGTTGGTTTTCTTCTGGGCAGGTCCGCTGTCCACAGGAGATCGGGAGTCTTTTTAGAAGGCAGGCAGACCTCGCAGGGTTCTGGAGGTCGCTGGACTGTGGGACGAGTTGCTCATCTTTAGCAGGGTCTAATGAGTGTTGCACACAGGCCGGTAGGGCTGGGGAAAGTCAGTTGGTGTCTGCAGTCTTTTCTGCTGCACAGCTCTTCTTTGTCCTCTTATTGGCAGGTTATCGGCAATCTGAGAATTAGGGTTCAGGGGTGCCACTAAATACTCAATTTAGGGGAGTTACAGGGGTTACACCCTTTGTATGTCCCCTCCCTCTGGGGAGGGGGCATACCCCTAACCCTATTGGCTAGAATCCTCTGAAACAATATGGAGGAGTTTGAAAGGAGTGGGGGTTACTTCAGCTCAGGGCACCTTAGGGGTAGTCCTGGCTGAGATGGGACACACCTCTCCTGCTTACTCATTTTCTTGCTTACCTAGCCGGCAAAAGTAAGGCTTGGTCAGGGGGGTGGACGTCACCACTAGCTGGAGAGGCCCTGGTCAGCATCACAAAGGACGGGAAGCCTTTGAGGCTCACCGCACTTCAATGCTGTTTCTGCTTGGGAGTAGGTGTAAAGCACCTCCACCCAGAGCAGGCTTTGTTTCTGACCCACGAGAGCAAAAGGCTCCCACCTCAGGGGGTCAGAAACACATTTAGAGGTGGCAGGCTGGTGCAGACCAGTCAGACACACACTAGTGGGTTGGTAGGTTTTCTGGGGTACCTCTGATGTGCCCTATGAGTGCATTTATTAATTAACCCAACATTGGCATCAGTATGGGGTCATTAATTTGAGAGGTTTGGTACCAAACATCCTGGGATTCGGTGAAGCCATTCTGGAGCTCATAGGGTGGCACAATACATGCTTCAGCCCTTCGAGACCCTCTCTGGTCACAAGTCCCTTGGTATCAGTGGTACCTTTTACAAGTGACTTATATATGAGCCAGAGGTGTGCCAATTGTGGAAACAAAGGTATAGTTTTGGAAAAGAACACAGGCACTGGGATCCTGGTTAGCCGGAAACCCAGTGCACACTGAGTCAAATATGTATTAGTCTGGTAAAAAGTGGGAGGTAACTATGCCAAAAGGGCTACTGTTTGAGGCATATGAGCTGCAGATCACACACTGTGCATTGATTGCCATCTGGTGTTGGGCCCGGATGTTTGCACTTTGTTGTTGTATTGGAATAAGTCTATGGAAGTCATGAGATAGGTGACTCCTCCTCTGGACAATAGTGCGCATGGACATAGACTCCATCTTCAGATTGTTTTTTTCTGCCATCGGGCTCGGGTGTGTTAGTCGCGCTCTGGTTCGGTGTCGTTACCATTCTACCTTTCGACGCGCAATCCTTCACCCATTCTTCGGTATTGTTTCGATCGCGTTTCCCATTCGACGCACATCTCTACAAACTTGAATTCTTCTATTCCGGTCGTCGACGCAGGCCTTCGGGCCTAGCTGCGCTATTAGGCCTTTTGGCTCATGGAAAGGACTCCTTTCAAAAAGTGTCCCCAATGTTGATCAAAGTTTCCAGACGGTGATCTTCACAAGGTGTGTAACCTCTGCCTCTCGCCCGAACTCTGAACTGGGGTGGCAGAGTGGGCTAAAGAACGGTGATGGATCAAACCCAGATCTGTTGACTGGGTGTGAGTGTTTGATTGGTTCTGATGCTCCGTCCATCACCACCCCCTTTTGTACTGCTTTGTTCGCCATAAGTTGGCAGGGTATGCTCAGACGTGAGTCCCTTGCTCACTTTGCCACTGGATTCAAGCAAGCCTGGCTGAAGACGGCTGAAATGCCAGAAACCGGTCCTAGGAAGCTTGTTTCCGGTCCAGGGAAGGCATGGCTTGGCAGTTCGGGCTGGACTGTTCCCATGAGGCACAGGGTCAGACTGATTTGCATATGGCCATGTCTGAACTGGGGTGGCAGAGTGGGCTAAAGAACGGTGATGGATCAAACCCAGATCTGTTGACTGGGTGTGAGTGTTTGATTGGTTCTGATGCTCTGTACATCACCACCCGCTTTTGTACTGCTTTGTTCGCCATAAGTTGGCAGGGTATGCTCAGACGTGAGTCCCTTGCTCACTTTGCCACTGGATTCAAGCAAGCCTGGCTTAAGACGGCTGAAATGCCAGAAACCGGTCCTAGGAAGCTTGTTTCCGGTCCAGGGAAGGCATGGCTTGGCAGTTCGGGCTGGACTGTTCCCATGAGGCACAGGGTCAGACTGATTTGCATATGGCCATGTCTGAACTGGGGTGGCTGAGTGGGCTAAAGAACGGTGATGGATCAAACCCAGATCTGTTGACTGGGTGTGAGTGTTTGATTGGTTCTGATGCTCCGTCCATCACCACCCACTTTTGTACTGCTAGGTGCACACCGGTACAAAACTTCCCACGCCCCGCCTTTGGGCTCGGCAAAGAAGTCAACACATAAGCCTTCAGGCCACTCTGGATCAAGCCAGCCTACCATCGGAACCGAAACCCCATCCCCGGCACCAAAAAAAAAAGACAAACCCAAAGAGAAACCACTGTGTTCGTCCACACTGAAGCCTGGTTCCACATCGGCGCATTCAGCACCAAAATCCACTTGCACTGAATTTTCGGATCTGAAAAAATCATCGGAACCAAACAACCGGTTCCAAAGACCACTGGCGCTCAATCTTCGCATCCGAAAAAATCTTGAGAACCAAACAAACAACCGGTTCCGAAGACCCCAACGGAACCCAGGAAAACTCCAGATTCAAAACCTAAGGAGCATAAAACAACTCCAAAACTTGTGCCACACAAACAGTCGGACCCAAAAAAATCGTCACCGAAACAACACTCTCCAGAGGAGGAGCTTTTTCGTCCTGAAGCAACCCAAAAAACTCTCGAAATAGACCCAAAGACAGGTCAACTTATACTTAGTCCTTCCAGGAAAAGGAAAATGGACAAACCTGTACCAGCTCCACGCCCTTTAAAGAAGAGAGACATTGCCACTTCTCCTTAAGGATTCCTTCTCCACCTCCTCCTCCACACCACATCTCTCCTATTCCATCTCCAGTACCCTCACAATCTCCTCCACCTCAGGATGAGGACGACACTCTGGGGAGGATGGGGATGAAGAACCTTTGGGGGAACCTAGTCATCCTCATACGCCAGATGACCCATGGGACGATTATGGCACACCAGATGTTCCTGATACACCACAAGATGATATCTACCCATCTAGACCATCCCCTTCAGAGGACACTATAGGATTCACTCAGCTCATACACAGAGCTCCAGAATACCATGGTGGGAATTTGCACACAGACCCTGTTGAAGAATATTTCCTCATGGACACTTTTGCACCATCTCAAAGGTCCACTTCCATTCTCCCAATTTTAAAAGGGATAATCAAACACCCTCCTGAAGTATTTAAAGATCCTGTAAGGGCTAGAGTCATTAACCCCAGAGTGGAAAAGAAATATGTCTGCCCCAGCTGACCCTGTCTACATTAAAGGGCAGCTTCCCTTGGATTCCTTGGTAGTCTCCAACACCAGGAAAAGGCCTAACTCCCAAACCTCAGGTGGTGCGCCACCTCCTGATAAGGAGTCAAAACTATTGCACGCATCTGGTGAAAGAACAGTGTCCCAAGCAGCCAACATATGGAGAATTGCCAACACACAGGCTTTGCTGGCTAGGTACGATAGGGCTCACTATGACGAGCTAGAGACCCTACTACAACACCTTCCAGATCAATGTAAAACAAGGGCCAATGATCTCATCCAGGAAGGCAAACTCATAACCAATACCTCCATTCGATGTGCTCTGGATGCTGCAGACAGCCTCCCGAGCTATTAATACCAGTGTCTTTTTGCTCAGACATGCGTGGCTACTTATTTCGGGGTTCAAACCCGAGGTTCAAACTACCATACTAAACCAACCGTTTGACCAGGAATATTTATTTGGGCCTAGGGTAGATTCATCTTTGAAGAAGATGAAAAAAGATACTGATACTGCCAAATCAATGGGAGCTTTGCAATCGCAAACTCCCAGAAGTTCCTTTAGTCGCTCCCCTTATAGGGGCACCTCTAGAGGTTTTACCACTGATAACCCCTCCATTTCCTACAAAAGTCCCACCCAGACCTCATCTACCAGAGGTTATTACAGAGGAGGCTACTGGGGGAATAACAACACAGGTAGAGGCAAAACTATCAATACTCGCACCCCAAAACAATGACTTCCCTCCACTCCCCCCGGACCATCATACTCCGGTCGGGGGAAGATTGCTACAGTTCCTACCTGTCTGGAACAACATTACCACGGACAGGTGGGTCAGACAAATCATCCAATCCGGTTATTGCCTAGAGCTCACTTCAACTCCCCCAAACATACCACCCAAACAGCGTCCAATGTCAAAAGAGCATTTAACGCTTCTAAAACAAGAGGTGCTTTCCCTCCTACAAAAACATGCATCTGAAAGAGACACGTTAGGGATAGATTACTTACCTTCGAATATCCCCAGGCGTCAGACTGGATCTGGAAAGTTTTCGCTAGCAGTACCACTGCGCATCAGTAGGTGGCATTGTGTGGCTCCGCGTCCGTCGCTGACGTCGTATGCGCGGAGATGACGTCACGGAGACTACTTAGGTGCCACCCATGCGTGCTGAAGTCAGTTCTTTCTTTTTCCGCGCCAGTAAGTGCAGATCCGTTTAGAGTATGTACCTTAGTCACTTTTCGACTATGTTTTTGAGACTTTTTATCTCCTGTAAGTGAGTCTACTCTGGTGCATGTAGGGATACCTGGGTTTAAGTCTTGTGGGGTCTGCCGTCGCAATATGTCGGTGGCAGACCCCCACGACGTCTGTCTCTACTGCCTGGAGAGCGACCACGACTCCCGCGCTTGTATGGACTGTTTGGCCATGGCCCCGAAGGCCTTGAGGGAGCAGCGCCGGAAGCTGTTTGAGGTCCGGCACTCGTCCCCACGCCGTTCACGGTCCAGGGGCCGCTCCAGAGAACGCTCGCGGGGCCACCATCATCGCTCCTTGGGCTCCAAGTCTTCGCCCTCTGATTCGGGTAAGAAACGACACAAAAAGAAGTCAAAGAAGTGTTGTCGCTCTTCGACGTCCCCCAGTCGGTCCCCGGATGCGGAAGAGGGGGACAGGGGTTCTGCCCCTGCGGCCTCTTCGGAGCCTGGGAGTCCCACGGCCTACCCACCTTACCTTGGTCCGTCGGCAACTCCCGCACAGGTGCAAGAATTTCTTGCTACCATGGACCGCCTGTTTAGGCCTCAAGCTCCCACCGGCGCGCTCTTGGGCCCCGCGGTCCCGTGTCAGGATCCTGTTGGCGCCGCCGCCGGCGGCTCCGGCCCTGGCGCCGCAGGATCCTGCACCGCTGGCTCTGGCCATGGCGCCACAAGGTCCCGCACTGCCGGCTCCGGCCCCAGCGCCACCCTCGGCTCCACCTCTGGCGCCGCAGTGGGTGCCATTTGTTCCACCCCTGCCCAGGGTCTCTGACACTTTTGTCCCTACCTGGGATCCGCATTGAGACACGGCGCCGGTTCGGTTTGTTCTTTCCCCGGTCCCTGCCGCCGCAGCCTGTCCCACATGAGGTGGAGGACGACTGGGAGGGGTTTGAGGACCCTCTTGCTTGTCAGTGTGACTCCGAGCAGGACTGGGCGGATGAGTTAGAGGAGGCCGGCGGCCTTGATCTCTCCTCTGACCCGGGGTTTGCCTCTCCTCCGCCTACCATGGAGGAGGGCGTTTCATACACGATGGTGCTCCGTCGGGCCACTGAGGTCCTCCACCTTGATCTCCCTACGGTGGCCCTCAAGACTAATCTCCTCACTGAGGTGCTCCAGACGGCATCCACTTCGTCGGAGCCCCTGCTGCCATTTAACGACACTCTCACTGACGTCTTACAGGGCACTTGGTGGCAGCCTGCCACAGGGGCCCCGATGGATAAGAATGTCGCCAGGCGTCATCGGCCGGCAGTGGGTGACCCTGCCTTTCTGACCACTCATCCTACGCCCGTGAGCCTGGTCATCCAGGCTTCGACGTCCCAGAGTGCCTTTCCCATGGCTCCGCCGGATAAGGACTCTAACAAGCTGGAGCAGTTCAGCAAGCGGTTGTTCTCTTCAGCCAGCTTAGGGCTGCGGTCGGTGAACACTGCATGCCTCTTGGGCCGTTAATCCCATGCGGTGTGGGATGCTGTTGCACAGGCATTGCCTCAGTGTCCTGAAGAGACCCAAGCTGTGCTGTCTCAAGCTGTTGCTGAGGGTAAAGATGCAGCTAAGTTCGCTATTCGGTGTGGATTGGACACCGCGAATTCACTAGGTAGAGCAATTTCTACGACTGTGGCGCTTCGCCGCCACGCCTGGTTGAGATCTACCGGGTTCTCGCCTGATGTACAAAGCTCACTCATAGACATGCCCTTTGATGGCACCCGCCTGTTTGGCGATAAGGCCGACAGTGCGCTGAAGCGTTTTAAGGACTTGCGGGCTATGGCCAAGTCCTTGGGTCTTTCCACAAAAAGCCCAGCCACTCCTGGTTTTCGTTCCTTTCGTGGCCACGGCAGGGGCACCCAGGCACGTTCCTTCGGCAAGTCGGTGCAGAACCAGTCTCAGCGAGGATGCGTCTTCCGCAGGGGCGGGTCTGGGAATCAGCGTGGGGGTCAGTCCACCTCCGCCCCGCTGCTTCTACCTCCAAACCTTCCTAATCCGAGCTTTGTGGAGCACCCCACGCTAGTGGGTGGCAGAATCCGCCATCACCTCCCCCACTGGCGCGCTATCACGTCGGACAAGTGGGTGTTGCAGATCATCTGCAAGGGTTACTCCCTTCCCTTTCAGTCCTCCCCTCCAGCCATGCCACCTCAGTACCACCGCATGTCGGGGGAACACTTGGCAACTCTCCAGCAGGAAGTTATGACCCTCTTGGCCAAGGGGGCCATCGAGCGCATTCCTGGGCCAGAAGTAGAACGTGGTTGTTATTCCCACTACTTTCTGGTCCCCAAGAAGGACAAAGGGGGTCTGCGTCCCATCTTGGACCTCCGGAACGTCAACCTCTTCCTCCGGAAGGAGAATTCAAAATGCTGACTCTGGCTCGGGTCTCGGCTGCCCTCGACCCTGGAGACTGGATGGTAGCGTTGGACTTGCAGGACGCATATTTTTACATCCCCGTCCTGCCGGCCCACCGGCGTTGCCTGCGGTTCAGGGTAGGCCCGGGGTATTTTCAGTTTGCCGTGCTCCCCTTCGGCCTTACCAGCGCCCCTCGGGTGTTCACGAAAGTGATGGCGGTGGTCGCAGCTCCTCTGCGCAGGTCAGGGGTGTCACTCTTCCCCTACCTCGACGACTGGTTGTTAAAGGCGGGCTCGCCCCAGGCAGTCGCCTCCCACCTTCAGACTACGGCTGACCTCCTGCATTTGCTGGGGTTCTCCATCGATGTGCCGAAGTCGCACCTGAGTCCCTCTCAGCAGCTTCCCTTCATCGGAGCGGTTCTGGATTCGACGCGTTTTCGGGTTTATCCTCCCGAGCAGCGAGTCTGGGATATTCAGGCTATGATTCTGATCTTTCAGCCTCTATCCCGGCTTTCAGTCAGAATGACTCTCCGGCTCCTGGACCCGATGGCCTCCTGCATCCTGCTAGTGCAACATGCCAGATGGCATATGCGGACTCTGCAGTGGGACCTGAAATTCCAGTGGGCGCAGCATCAGGGCAACCTGTCCGATCATGGAAAATCTACGTAGGGTTTTGAGTGTACAGGAAGATAGGCGCTTAAAACTGGTAGCGGTAGGGTGAAAAAAGAGAACAACAGAAAGTAGTACGGTGCTACAAGGTCAGAGGAAACCCGATATAACCCCTGAAATAAAGTGGCGAGTGTAGGAGAGTAGGGTCTGCAATCCTATGATCACCCAGTTTTTTTGCTTTTGCTTCATTGGTTTATGACTTTCCCCGGCTGTGGGCCTGCCAAACAGACCCACAGCCTAGCTGTTCTCTCTCGAAATTAAACGCATGTACATTAGGTGCATCCACCAATTGGAACTGGGCCGCCTTGTCAGTCCCTGTCTCAGCATACCACAGGTATCCAGGGCATCGGTGTACCCAGGGCCTACCAGGGGCTGCAGCATGTATTATGCCACCCCTGGAATGGCCGCCCAAATCTGACACAACTGGCTGCACGACAGCTGGGGCAACGTGGTGTAATCACCCGTTGCTGTAGGTGTAGTATTCCTACACCTAACTCTAAAATGGACACATGGATTCCTATCAGTCACTCCTATGGCAGGCCTTATCAATCCTGAAGGCAGAGTGCAGGGAATCATGTGGGACGGTGCTCTGGCGCGAGCTGGGCCCGTCGACGGCTTGCGGAACCAAGTCCTAATAGCCGTTCCATGGTGACGCGGGCCAACTACTTTTAAATGCATTATAATCCTCGCGGTTATCTGCTAACTTTGGCATCGCATCACCTACACATGTCGAGTAAGGTGTCATACGAATTGGAATACGAACCCCTCGCCAGTTCTGGCGACGGGGTTAGCATTCCCCCCTTTTAGAGGGGCACGACATGGAAGTAACCTTGAACCCCGGTTAAAGTTGACTCAAGCCTCAGCATCACAAAATGGATGCTGCCACCAGACACAAGTCTGACCTCCTGCTGCTGGGGGACCTTCCAGCGAGGGGAGCTTGGACAAAAGGTTTCCTGTCGAGGGCGGTGTTAGCACCATCCCAGACAGGGTTTGTGTATCCCAGGTAGGCAGGGCTGAAAGGAAGGTGATTGCAAGTGGCACCCCGGTGCTCACTGTGCATAGCCCGGCTCAAACCAGTTTCGGGGGCACCCCAGCCCCTGAGCTGGGGCGAAGCCGGACAAAGGATAGGGGTGTAACCACCCCCCTCCTGGCTCCACCCATAGGTAGAACCTAGTCACGGGCCAGCCCCTTTTTCTTAGAATAAAGGTAGGAGCGAGTCCCCTTCCCAAATTGGATAATTCTGAATCTTGAACTACTTTCCACGAAAGGAACTCTTGACTATTTCTGAAGACTCTCCCTTGTGGCTAAGGAGTAGCCACCCTGCACCAGCAGGCACCACCTAAGCGCTTGCGGTTTGCTGTAAGTCTCTCCCACGGATCAAGACTGCCCAGCTCGACGAGACCCGAGTTCCCTGCCATCTCTGACCTTTTACCTACCTCATCAGCCCAGCTGAGAACCGTAGGTGTGACGAGACTTGCGGGACCGGCCATCTTCAGAACCTGCACGACGCTTATCTAGCACGCCCACCGAGGGACCCTCGAGTGAGTGCACCTAGGGTTTGAGAAGCCCTAACCCTGAGCAGCTCCAGCACCGAAGTCTGCCTCCCCAGCATCCACGAGATCTGCGTGGGGGCCCTTCCGCTCCTTGCTGTTCACCGCGTTGTGCGACCACTTGCCGACCGGCTTGTGGCCCTCTTCACGACGCACCACGATTGTTTCATCACTAGTCTGGTTGCTCCAGACTGGCTCCTGCTCCCCTTCAACAGAGGAGTACCACGGACCCTCCTGGTCCACTCCAGACGCCATCTTGACTCCACCGCGTGGGCTTGCCACTGCCAAGATCCGCTGCCCCATTCCTGGGCCCAGCATCATCGACAGCAGACACCTTCGTGGGACAGCTCGCCCTCCATCCTGGTCGCCGCCGCGCCTCCTGGTCCGAGGAACAGCCGAGTCCGACGTCATCCACTCACCTGGTCGAGGTGACTTCAGCCGGTACCCTCCTGGTGCCCACACGATCGCTGGCTAGCGGTTGAGAACTGAGTCCCCTCTGCTTTCAGGTTTCCTTCATCACCGATCCAGGCTTGGATCTCGCTGAACATCGACACTGGTCGCCTGCCAGCAACTCTTCTTTCAGGCTCCTGAGACTACAACGAGGACTTCCGACATCTTGCCGAACCTTCCACAGCCGCAGCCTCTGGGCTAGGTAACTCGAGCATTTCGGTGCTCCATCGCAGGTTCGCTTTACAAGTGTCCAGTTCCTTTTTCGTTTAGTCCCACTGATCGGATCACTCCGGAATCAGTAACTTTAGACTTTCTAACTTCACCCCTTCCACTTGCAGTGTAATGGTTTCGTGCCCTCGGGCATTTGTGTAAATTGTGCAACCAGAAGTATTTTCCGAAGAGTTTTGTATTGTGCTTAGCTCCCTGACTCATAAAGAGCCAGGGTAGTCTTGTTATAAATAAATATCCTTTATTTTCATAACAACTTGTGTGGTGCCCTTTCACTTGGTGTTCAAGGGGTATATGTGATGGTAAACAGCTGGCTTAACACGCCCTCTAGAGTTTAGCCTAAGACTGCTCGTATCCACGCTACTAGGATAGCTGGTCTATAAGGTTGACTTACAACCAATCATCAATAAGGGTCGTTTGGAATGATACACAGTGATCACTAGAATAGTGAGCACTACATATCAGGCCAACTTCTCACAGCGAGGGCCCACTTTGTAACTGAAACAAAAAGTCCCGTGCACACGTTGGAAGAGTATTAATAAAGTCTGTGACAAACGTAGTATTGTTCAAGCATAAATGGAGATAGGCTCAAGGTGCCAAAAACCAAGAACACAAGGCGTTTCTTATGGGTGAGGTATATTTAGACCTTCATCAGAAGGAAAAACATCAAAAGAAGAGACCAGCTGACACGTGTTTCGTCAATCGGGTAGTCACCCGTGACTCTTCAGGGCTGAAGTGTATGTACGCGCAAATAATCGTAGGACCGGTGATAATTCCAACCCGGCCAGATCGGGTCACAACTGAAAGGAGAGAAAGCCAGTAGTGGCAGCAAGGGTATGCAAAAAATAAAGGGAGGACCAATCCGTCATATCCCTCGATAGCAGCAAACCGTAGTGAACGGGCGGGTGCAGCCGTCACTCTGGGATCTCTATAATCAGGGCGAAAAAAGAAACGTGACTTTGTCTCTCTTTAAGTCCCCGGTTGTTAACCATTTCCTGAAAGGCATTACGCACATGTTTCCTCCGATGCCGTTCATAATGCCTCAGTGGGACTTAAATCTTGTCTTGTCCTGTCTGATGTGCGCTCCTTTCGAGCCCCTTCATACCTGTCCTTTGCGTCTTCTCACTCTCAAGATGGCTTTCCTTGTAGCTATCACCTCTGCCAGAAGAGTGAGTGAGCTCCAGGCTCTTTCTTCCAAACCTCCTTTCCTTTCTGTTCATCCGGACAAGGTGGATTCAAGGACCCGTCCTTCTTTTTTGCCAAAGGTTGTCATGTCCTTCCACATGGGGCAGACCATCACTTTGCCCACCTTCTTTCCCAACTCCGCATCCTTCAAAAGAGGAAGAGAGGCCACCACCGTTTGGACCCAAAACATGCGCTCTCGTTCTATCTGAAGCGCACACAACAGTTCCGGGTGGATGACCAGCTCTTTGTTAACTACGTGGGCGCCAAAAAAGGTCGGGCCGTGCACAAACGAACCATCTCTCGGTGGGTCGTTCTGTGCATCAAAGCATGTTACTCGTTGGCTAAGAAGGAGCCTCCTGTGGGGATGCGTGCCCATTCTACCAGGGCAACGGCAGCCACTACTGCCTTGGGACGCGGCATTCCCTTGCAGCATATTTGTCAGGCAGCTACGTGGGCCTCGCTGCACACGTTTACCAAGCATTACTTCCTTGACAGTCAAATCCGGAGAGACGGCTTCTTTGGCCGTTCTGTTCTCCGTGACTTTCTGGTGTTATTTTTGTTCGCAGACCCACCACCGGGGTTGGTATTGCTGGGGTATCTATTCTAAGGTAAGGAATCTGTCGCTAACGTGTCTCTTTCAGATGCACAAGTTACTACTTGTGTAACGATATATCTGTAAGTGAAATTAGTTAGTTAGATTCCTTACCGCCCCACCCATCCTCCGCGTTCTGCGAACTGATTTCTAGGGTTAAGGTCATCCCTTTCAGGGCCCTAGTTTCATGGCACCAGTGGTCAGTTTCTTGCATGGCTCTCCGTTCCTGGCGCGGAAAGTTGTGTACAGAGCTGACGTCCGCGCGCATGGGTGGCACCTAAGTAGTCTCCGTGACGTCATCTCGGCGCATACGACGCCAGCAACGGACGCGGAGCTGCACTATGCCACCTACTGACGCACAGGGGTACCGCTAGCGAAAACTTTCCAGATCCAGTCTGACGCCTGGGGATATTCTAAGGTAAGGAATCTATCACTAACTAATGTTTCTTACAGATATATTGTTACACAAGTAGTAACTTTTGCAATAGAACCAGTTCCCCTGCATCACCAAAACACAGGGGTTTACTCCCTGTACTTTGTCATTTCAAAGAAGGACGGAACCCTGAGCCCCATCTTGAACGTCAGACCTGTACATACCATCAGACCATTTTCATATGATCACTCTTCAACAGGTCCTTCCTCTACTCAAACAATGCGACTTCCTTGCCACCTTAGATCTCAAGGACGCCTACTTCCACATTCCCATTCACCCTGCTCACAGGAAATATCTTCGATTTGTAGTGGACGGTCAGCATTACCAGTTCAAGGTTCTCCCATTCGGAGTCACCACAGCACCCAGAGTCTTCACAAAATGTCTGGCAGTGGTAGCAGCCCACTTAAGAAGACAAGAAAGTCACGCCTTCCCATATTTGGATGACTGGCTCATAAAAGCCAAGTCACATACCCAGTGTGTAAATCACACACACACGCCACAATCCAACTGCTTCACAACTTAGTGTTTACAATAAACCTCTCAAAGTCTCACCTCCAACCGTCCCATCCAACAAAATTTCTAGGTGCCACAATAGACACCTCAAAATGCCTTGCATATCCCAGTCCAGCCAGGATAGCAAGCATGCAAGCCCTTATAACAAAATTCCAGCCGCAACACTCACTTCCAGCTCGAGTGTTCATGCAACTAATAGGGATGATGGCCTCTTGCATATTCATAGTACCTCATGCAAGACTCCAGATGTGCCCCTTACAGGAATGCTTAGCACGTCAGTGGATCCAAGCTCAAGGTCATCTGACAGATCTGGTGTTGGTGGACGGCCGCACACATCGCTCTCTGCAGTGGTGGAACACCCAAAACCTTTCCAAAGGGCGACCGTTCCTAGAGCCGGTTCCACAGATTGTGCTAACAGGAGATACATCGCTCACCGGCTGGGGAGCTCCTCTACTACATCACATCCTACAGGGCAAAAGGACACCTCAGCAAAGGCTACTCCACATCAATCATTTGGAGTTAATAGCAATCTTTCTGGCATTAAAGTCATTCCAGAAACACATATCCGGCAAAGCTGTCTTAGTCCGGACGGACAATATGACAGCCATGTATTATTTACAAAAACAGGGGGGGACACACTCTCTGCAGCTCGCTCAACTAGCACAGAGCATATGGAGGTGGGCCATTCCTCAAAACATATTCCTGTTAGCCCAACATCTTCCAGGAATTGACAATCAGATGGCAGATCTGTTAAGTCGTCAAACACAACATATTCGCGAGTGGGAACTTCATCCACAAGTTCAGCAACCATTTTTCCAAATGTGGGGGCAGCCAGAGATAGATCTCTTCGCCACACATTACAACACAAAATGCCCAAGCTTCGCCACACACATTCACCAAAGGCAATGCGATATGGATGAATTGGTCAGGCAGATTTGCGTACGCTTTTCCGCCTCTCCCACTCATTCCATGAGTGATGTGCAAGCTGCAACAGCAGTCACTAACACTGATCCTAGTTGCTCCAACATGGGCCAGACAACCATGGTACACAACATAGCTGGAACTATCAGTAGTCCCGCACCAAAAACTACACCTCTCCCCACAGCTCTGAACACAGAACCATGGAGAGATCAGACATCCAGATCCAGCACAGCTCAGCCTGGCGATCTGGCTCCTGAAGTCCTAGAATTCGTTTACCTCAATCTTCCACCTTATTGTATGAACGTTATCAAAGAGGCTAGGCGCCCCACCACTAGAGCCTGCTATGCAGCCAAGTGGAAAAGATTTGTTATATACTGTACCAACAACATGATCAATCCTCTAGATGCGTCCATTCAACACATCATATGTTACCTGCTGCATCTTCAAAGATGTAATCTAGCATACACTTCAATTAGATTACATCTCGCTGCCATTGCAGCCTACCTACAAAATAGACACCATTTCTCATTTTTCAAGGTACCTGCCATTAAGGCATTTATGGAAGCCCTCAAAAGAATAATTCCTCCCAGGGTACCACCCTCTCCAGTGTGGAATCTAAACATTGTCCTCACTAGATTAATGGGTCCTCCATTCGAACCTCTGCATAAATGCAAGCTACAATTTCTTACATGGAAAGTCGCTTTCCTTGTGGCCATTACATCTCTCAGAAGAGTCAGTGAGCTACAGGCACTAACTATTCAAGAACCATTTTTACAACTCCATCATAACAAAGTGGTTCTCAGGACAAATTCCAAATTCCTTCCTAAAGTTATTTCTCCCTTCCATCTCAACCAATCTGTTGAGTTGCCAGTGTTCCTCTCGCAACCACAAACCGTAGCAGAAAGAGCTCTTCATACACTAGACCCCTTTACTATATTGACAGAACAAAACCTTTTCGCAAAACAAAACAACTTTTCGTATCCTTCTCACCACCACTTAAAGGCAATCCCATATCGAAGTCTGGGATTGCAAGGTGGATTGTCAAGTGTATACAAATTTGCTATCACAAAGCAAAACGTACACTATCTATTTCCCCTAAAGCCCGCTCTCCCCGCAAAATAGAGGCTTCCATGGCATTTTTAGGGAACATTCCCTTAGAAGATATCTGCAAAGCAGCTACATGGTCTACACCGCACACATTCACAAAACACTTGTGTAGATGTGCAGGCAAAGCAACAAGCTAGTGTGGGCCAGGCTGTACTCAAAACACTATTTCAAACTACTGCAAGAGATACTGGTGTTTGCCGCTAAAGAGGAGATACTGCTATACAAGCTATGCACAGTGTGTAATCTGCAGCTCATATGCCTCGAACGGCATATGCTACTTACCAGTATGCATCTGCTCTTGGCATGTAGAGCTGCAGAGCCACACACGCCCACCCTTTAACTGTTCCAGTATTATCTTAATTAGATACAACATACATGGACATCTATTTCTGTTTCTCACAAAACTCCATCATTTCCCTTCTTGGCGAAAAAACAATCTGAAGATGGAGTCGATGCCCATGCTCACTATTGTCCAGAGGAGGAGTCCCTTATCTCGTGACTTCCAAAGACTTATTCCAATACAACAACAAAGTGCAAACATGCGGGCCTAACACCAGATGGCGATCTATGCACAGTGTGTGAATCTGCAGCTCTACATGCCAAGAACAGATGCATACTGGTAAGTAGCATTTTCCTTCCTACACCATCTGACCTAGTTTTTATTAGAGGTCAGCTTCAACCAGACTCCCTGGTTGTTTCAAATGCCTATCTCACCCCATTTTTAGACATACCGACTAGGAGCTAGAATAAAGTTATTGCGCCCACTAGTTAGGTATTTTTAACTCACCTCTCCCACTCCACTACACCACTTCACTACACATAGTTCTCACAAAAGTGCTCCTACGTAACTTCGCAAGTCGCAGCACGCCTCAATCCACAGTGGATTGAGATGGCCCCTATGATGAAGCATGTCACCAAGGGGAAACCCTGGTGAGTGAGGGGACTCAAGAAAGAAATCTTTCTTTCCTGTCTGCTGATTTTCTGACTCAGAGCGAAAATCATATCCGTTTTTGCTAGGTTCTTTATCCGACATCTCGGATTTTGTAGGTCCACCTGTTATGCTCATCTCTAAATTAGATGAGCAGCACCCCCATGTGGCAGACTGTCATAAGTGCAGTGTTGACAATTATATGGCAGTGCGGAGCACTTGGAACAAATTAAGTGGCGGTGCGGACCACCGGAAACCACTGGCTCAA
This sequence comes from Triturus cristatus, assembly GCF_964204655.1. NCBI lineage: Eukaryota > Metazoa > Chordata > Amphibia > Caudata > Salamandridae > Triturus > Triturus cristatus. The sequence goes on along the minus strand of NC_140592.1, from coordinate 1,274,332,568 downwards.
ATTAAGCACGGCATGTACTATGTACAAAAACAGGGTGAGGGGGAACACACTCTCTACAGCTGTCACCCCTTTCTCAGACCATTGGGCATTGGGCGGTCCATCACAAAATCCATCTGTTAGCGGAACACCTCCCGAGAGCAGACAACGACTTCTCCTCAGCAGGATGCAGCAGCAAGTCCACAAGTGGGAACTCCGCCCCCAAGTACTCTTCCCATACTTCCACAAATAGGTGTTTCCACAAATACCTCTTTGCGACAGCAGAGAATGTAAAATGCCCAAACTTCGCCTCCAGGTTTCCACGCCCCCTATCCAAAGGCAATGCCGTAGGGATGAATTGGTCAGGGATATTTGCCTACGCTGTTCCGCCTCTCCCGCTTCCTTTATTTCTGGTTCGAAAACTCAGGCATATGTCTCTCACCCTCTTTCTAGTAGCTCCCTCGTGGACTCGTCCACCAGGTTCACCACACTTCTAGAACTTTCAGTAGTTCCACACGAGAAGCTTCACCTCAACCCAGACCTTCTCACTCAGAACCACGGCGAAATCACACATCCAGACCCAAGGGAACTAATCTCAGCGCTTTGGCTCCTGAAGTCCTAGAGTTTGGATCTCTAAATCTGCCAGCAGAATGCACGACCGTTCTTAAGGAAGCTCATAACGCTACCACTAGACCTCGCTATGCAGCAAAGTGGAAAAGGGTTGTTATTTATTGTAATAACCAAAACATGTATCCACTAAATGCGTCTGTACAAAACCTTATTTGTTACCGCTTGCATTTACAACGCTCAGGCCTTGCTTATACTTCCATACGTCTTCATCTTGCAGCAGTGGCTGCCTATCTTCAAAACATCCTTGTTCAGAATGCCAGTTATTAAGGCTTTCATGGAAAGCCTTAAAAGAGCGATACCACCAAGGGTCCCACCTGCACCTACATGGAACCTCAATATTGTTCTAACAAGACTTATGGGTCCACCCTGGGAACATTACACAATTGCCCCCTCCAATTTCTTTCTTGAAAGGAAGCTTTCTAAATTGCTATCACCTAACTAAGGCGTGTTAGTGGGCTCCAGGCACTAACTTTGGAAGAACCATTCTTCAAGCGTCATAGGGATAGGGGTCAGAGAGACAGGGCGGTTCTTTGCACCAACCCAAAATCCCTTTCAAAGGTAGTGTCTTCTTTCCTCCTTACGCAATCGGTTGAACTACCTATTTTCTTCCCTCAATTAGGTTCTGTAGCAGAAAGGGCTCTTCATACACTAGATATCAAAAGAACATTAATGTATTATATTGATAGGACAAAAGACTTTCATGAAACTAAACTCTTTGTTGCGTTTGCTCACCCTCATAAAATAAAACCCATTTTGATATCAGGCTTTTCTATATGTATTGGTAAATGTATCCAGACATGCCGTCTCAAAAGCAAAAAGACTGTCTGTACCGCCTAGAGCGCACTACTCGTAAAAGGACTTTGCCTATGCCCTCTAGAGCGCACTACTCGTAAAAGGACTTTGCCTATGCCCTCTAGAGCGCACTATTCGTAAAAGGACTTTGCCTATGCCCTCTAGAGCACACTACTCGTAAAAGGACTTTGCCTATGCCCTCTAGAGCACACTACTCGTAAAAGGACTTTGCCTAGACCCCTAGAGCGCACTACTCGTAAAGGGACTTTGCCTATGCCCTCTAGAGCGCACTATTCGTAAAAGGGCTTTGCCTATGCCCTCTAGAGCACACTATTCGTAAAAGGACTTTGCCTATGCCCTCTAGAGCGCACTATTCGTAAAAGGACTTTGCCTATGCCCTCTAGAGCACACTATTCGTAAAAGGGCTTTGCTTATGCCCTCTAGAGCGCACTATTCGTAAAAGGACTTTGCCTATGCCCTCTAGAGCGCACTATTCGTAAAAGGACTTTGCCTATGCCCTCTAGAGCACACTATTCGTAAAAGGACTTTGCCTATGCCCTCTAGAGCACACTATTCATAAAAGGACTTTGCCTATGCCCTCTAGAGCGCACTATTCGTAAAAGGACTTTGCCTATGCCCTCTAGAGCACACTATTCGTAAAAGGACTTTGCCTATGCCCTCTAGAGCACACTATTCGTAAAAGGGCTTTGCCTATGCCCTCTAGAGCACACTATTCGTAAAAGGGCTTTGCCTATGCCCTCTAGAGCACACTATTCGTAAAAGGGCTTTGCCTATGCCCTCTAGAGCACACTATTCGTAAAAGGGCTTTGCCTATGCCCTCTAGAGCACACTCCACTCATAAAATAGGGGCATCTATGTCTTTCTTAGGCATCATTTCAAAAGCTGACATTTAAAAAAGACTCTGCTACATGGTCTATAGCACTCGCATGTACCAAGCACTATTGTGTGGATGTTTGAGCATGCCAACAAGGTGATGTAGGACAGGCCGTGTTGTGTACACGTTTTCAAACAACTGCAACACCCACCGGTTAGCACCGCTTTTTGCTATACAGTCTATGCAAAGCATGTGTATCTGCAGCACACATGCCACGAACGGATTACGTTTCTTACGCTGCAAGCATCTGTTCTTGGTATGTAGAGCTGTAGATTCACATGCACCCACCCTCCTCCTCGGGCACCTGTGGTCGTCGCAGTTCTGATCTGTATTTTCATGCGCATGGACGTCTCTTTACTTACATTTACTTAACTCCATTCTCACCCTCTTGCGGAAAACAATCTAACAATGGAGTTGGTGCCCATGCGCACTAGTACCAAGAGGAGGAGTCACCCCACCTCGTCACCGGGAAAGATTTATTTGTAGAAAAGCAACTTGCAAACCTTTGGACCCAACACTAGATGGCAGACTTATGCAAAGCAAGTGAATCTGTGGCACTGTATGCCAAGAACAGATGCCTATAGGGTAACTCACATAATCCTTATGAGGTACTGTGCCCCTTGGCTCTACAGTGCCTGTTTTGCATGGTGTGCGTGTATGATCCTGAGTTACAGTGCAGGCCTTGCGTGGTCTCTGTATATTCTTGAGGTACAGTTCCTTTAGTGTGCAGTGCGTCGTGTGCAGTGTCTGTGTTTGTGTATGAGGTACTGTGCCCCGTGGCTCCACAGTGCCTGTTTTGCATTGTCTACGTCTATGATCCTGTGGTACAGTGCCGGTCTTGCTTGGTCTCTATATGTTCTTGAGGTACAGTGACTCCTCAGTGGTTCTTTTGGTTTGCAGTGCGTGGTTTGCAGTGTCTGTGTTTGTGTATGAGGTACTGGTCCCCTTGGCTGTACAGTACTGTTTTGCATTGTCTGTGTGTTTGCGTATGAGGTACTGTGCCCCTTGGCTCCCCAGTGCCTGTTTTGCATTGTCTGTATGTTTATGAAATACAATGCTGGTCTTGTGTTGTCTCTTTTTGATCTTGACGTACAGTTACTTCTCAGTGGTTCCTTTAGTTTGCAGTGCCTGTTTTGCATTGTCTGTGGGTTTGTGTATGAGGCACTGTGCCCCAGTGGCTCTACAGTGCCTGTTTTGCATTGTCTGTGTGTTTGTGAATGAGGTACTCTTGGCTCTACAGTGCCTGTTTTGCATTGTCTGTGTGTTTGTGAATGAGGTACTCTTGGCTCTACACTGCCTGTTTTGCATTGTCTGTGGGTTTGTGTATGAGGCACTGTGCCCCAGTGGCTCTACAGTGCCTGTTTTGCATTTTCTGTGTGTTTGTGAATGAGGTACTGTGCCCCGTGGCTCCACAGTTCCTGTTTTGCATCGTCTGTGTGTATGTTTGAGGACTGTACCCCTTGGCTCTACAGTGCCTGTTTTGCATTGTCTGTGTGTTTGTGTATGAGGTACTGTGCCCCGTGGCTCCACGGTGCCTGTTTTGCATTGTCTGTGTGTATGTTTGAGGTACTGTGCCCCTTGGCTCTACAGTGCCTGTTTTGCATTGTCTGTGTCTTTGTGAAAGAGGTTTTGTGCCCCTTGGCTCTACACTGCCTGTTTTGCATTGTCTGTGTGTTTGTGTATGAGGTACTGTGCCCCTTGGCTCTACAGTGCCTGTTTTGCATTGTCTGTGTGTTTGTGTATGAGGTACTGTGCCCCTTGGCTCTACAGTGCCTGTTTTGCATTGTCTGTATGTTTGTGTATAAGGTACTGTGCCCCTTGGCACTACAGTGCCTGTTTTGCATTGTCTGTAGGTTTGTGTATGAGGTACTGTGCCCTGTGGCTCCACAGTGCCTGTTTTGCATTGTATGTGTGTATGTTTGATGTACTGTGCCCCGTGGCTCCACAGTGCCTGTTTTGCATTGTCTGTGTGTATGTTTGAGGTACTGTGCCCCGTGGCTCCACAGTGCCTGTTTTGCATTATCTGTGTGTATGTTTGAGGTACTGTGCCCCGTGGCCCCACAGTGCCTGTTTTGCATTGTCTGTGTGTATGTTTGAGGTACTGTGCCCCGTGGCTCCACAGTGCCTGTTTTGCATTGTCTGTGTGTATGTTTGAGGTACTGTGCCCCGTGGCCCCACAGTGCCTGTTTTGCATTGTCTGTGTGTATGTTTGAGGTACTGTGCCCCGTGGCTCCACAGTGCCTGTTTTGCATTGTCTGTGTGTATGTTTGAGGTACTGTGCCCCGTGGCCCCACAGTGCCTATTTTGCATTGTCTGTGTGTATGTTTGAGGTACTGTGCCCCGTGGCCCACAGTGCCTGTTTTGCTTTGTCTGTGTGTATGTTTGAGGTTCTGTGCCCCGTGGCCCCACAGTGCCTGTTTTGCTTTGTCTGTGTGTATGTTTGAGGTACTGTTCCCCGTGGCCCCACAGTGCCTGTTTTGCATTCTGTGTGTATGCTTGAGGTACTGTGCTCCTTGGCTCTACAGTGCCTGTTTTAAATTGTCTGTGTGTTTGTGTATGAGGTACTGTGCCCCTTGGCACTACAGTGCCTGTTTTGCATTGTCTGTGTGTTTGTGTATGAGGTACTGTGCCCCTTGGCACTACAGTGCCTGTTTTGCATTGTCTGTGTGTTTGTGTATGAGATACTGTGCCCCTTGGCTCTACAGTGCCTGTTTTGCATTGTCTGTGTGTTTGTGTATGAGATACTGTGCCCCTTGGCACTACAGTTCCTGTTTTGCATTGTCTGTATGTTTGTGTATGAGGTACGGTGCCCCGTGGTTCTACAGTGCCTGGTTGGCATTCTCTGTATGTATATATTTGAGGCACTGCTCCGGTCTTGCACTGTTGGTGTATGGTCTCCAGAGCAGCCCCTCTTTTGGACTGCCCGCCTCCTCTCGCTGTTGCATCCCCAGCCCTTCCGCCCTGCGTGCGAGGTGCCTAGTGTTAGCTGGCACTGCGGTGGGTTCGCTGGCACTCGAAGTTCGTGTGTGAGGGTCGGTGCCTCGGGGGCGGTATCTGCTCGGAGGCGCCCAACCCTGACAGATCAGGCCTCAATGCGCCGGAGGCTGGGGTGGGGGGTCTCCTCTGATGGTCAGGAGTACGCTGAGGTCCTCTTGGCGCTATGGTGGGTGTTATGGGGGCTCTGGGGCTCTCTAGGTAGCGGAAGGGCCTCTTTCCCCACCACCTCTAGGTGCCAGGCTCCCCTCACACACTTCCTGCGTGTGGTTGGATCAGACCAGTTACTTTACTTTCATCAGTGAAACGCTGCGTACATTCCGCCAGGGGGCGCTGTTCACCTTCAGTGCCGGCTGCTGCTTCCGGCCGCTGGCACCCGCTGATCTTGGACATATTGCTGCGCTGCTGCAGCTGGTGCAGGCCTTGGCCGTGCGAGTGTCTGTGCAGCGACCGCAGCAGGAGTGCGTGCACTGGCTGCTGTGGTGACGTCCTCTTGTTATCGACACCTTCAGGATGAGAGGCGGAGCACACACTGCACCGTGGCTCTGCTGACAATATTTGCTTCCTTGGGTGATTGTGTGACGCCCTCATTCCTGCAGATTCACAGGTTTCTGTCCCCAGTCCGTACCCCCCCCCCCCACACACACACAGACATGTACAACAGAGGGCGCTTCTCAGAGAGTTGGGGTGTTTGTAGCCTGTCACCATTGGTGAGTGAGGAGAGATGGGGTGTTTGTAGTCTGTCACCATTGGCTGGTGAGGAGAGATGGGGTGTTTGTAGTCTGTCACCATTGGCTGGTGAGGAGAGATGGGGTGTTTGTAGCCTCTCACCATTGGTGGAAGAGGAGGGATGGGGTGTTTGTAGCCTGTCACCATTGGTGGGTGAGGATAGATGGGGTGTTTGTAGCCTGTCACCATTGGCTGGTGAGGAGAGATGGGGTGTTTGTAGTCTGTCACCATTGGCTGGTGAGGAGAGATGGGGTGTCTGTAGCCTGTCACCATTGGTGAGTGAGGAGAGATGGGGTGTTTGTAGTCTGTCACCATTGGCAGGTGCAGAGAGATGGGGTGTTTGTAGCCTCTCACTATTGGTGGAAGAGGAGGGATGGGGTGTTTGTAGCCTGTCACCATTGGTGGGTGAGGATAGATGGGGTGTTTGTAGTCTGTCACCATTGGCTGGTGAGGAGAGATGGGGTGTCTGTAGCCTGTCACCATTGGTGGAAGAGGAGGGATGGGGTGTTTGCAGTCTGTCACCATTAGTGGGTGAGGAGAGATGGGGTGTTTGTAGCCTGTCACCGTTGGTGAGTGAGGAGAGATGGGGTGTTTGTAGTCTGTCACCATTGGCTGGTGAGGAGAGATGGGGTGTTCGTAGGCTGTCACCATTGGTGAGTGAGGAGAGATGGGGTGTGTGTAGTCTGTCACCATTGGTGGAAGAGGAGGGATGGGGTGTTTTTAGCCTGTCACCATTGGTGGAAGAGGAGGGATGGGGTGTTTTTAGCCTGTCACCGTTGGTGAGTGAGGAGAGATGGGGTGTGTGTAGTCTGTCACCATTGGCGGGTGCAGAGAGATGGGGTGTTTGTAGCCTGTCACCATTGGCTGGTGAGGAGAGATGGGGTGTCTGTAGCCTGTCACCATTGGTGAGTGAGGAGAGATGGGGTGTTTGTAGTCTGTCACCATTGGTGGAAGAGCAGAGATGGGGTGTTTGTAGCGTATCACTTCTCTTACCATGTTCATGGTGTTGGGGGGTCACTTCTGTTTCCCGGGTATATATGGAGGGAGAGCGGTCATTTCACTCCTGTCTCGCCTGGGGTGAGGATGGCCAGAAATCACAAATGTCTCTCACATTGGATGACTTGGGGGTTCACCACACATCGCCGCCCTTTGGTGGAGTGGTCTTTAATATTGGGGTGCTGCCGCCCCATCCCCCTGGGGCTCTCTTCGTCTCCAGGAGGTGCCCCCCTGCTGAAACCAGTCCTGGGTTTTGGTGAAAGAGCGCGCTCGGTGCTGGATTCCACAGCACACCGGGCCGGTGCCGCCCCCGCCGTTTGAAGCCCCCCAGACACGTCCTCCACTCTCTCCATAATCGTCCGCTCCAAATGGGCGCCGTATTGATTGGCAGCCGCTGCTTCCATCGATGAAGCCGACAGGCAGAATTACAGCAATCTCTCTTTATCGAGCGTGCTCGGGCCGGTGCCTTCGCTTCTCTGAGGCCCCGGTGGTTTTGGCGGGAGCCGCGTCGAGCGCTTTCTTGTCCTCGAAGTGCAGCGCTGGGCCCTGATGGAGCAATTACAGACTTAAGGGCCCCTTGGGGCTGGGATGAGGCGGCGCTCGCTGGAGCTGTGGGGCCATCGGGGCAGCGCGGAGCTCGATGGGCCATTGTTCCCCGGTGGCGGGCAGAAACCGAGCTCAGCGCCCAGCACATCATTCCGCTGCCTCGCTTTAAAAGCCCCCACGTGGCCGCCTGTGGGGAGGGCTGCTTCTAGATGCCTCCGCGGTTTCGGCGAATGAACTTTATTTTGGAACTAGCAGAACCTCTGAGCGCGGCCTGTGTGCGCACCAGGCTTGTGCTGGAGACAGTTCAGGCGCGCAACACCCATTGGACTCAAAGGGCTTCAGCCCCCCCCCCCCCCCCCCCCTCGTGTGTGGCAGCCCGGGATGAGACCGCTTCCCGGGCACACACAGCTGCACTCGAGCACTTCACAGGTCTTTAAAAAGACCGTTTGCATGTTAATGAGCCCTCGCTGTTGTTTCACCCCTTCTAAGAGCCCCTGCAGCTCCACTCTGCCTATTGCTTAAAGTTTCAGCCCCCCCCCGAAATTTTTTCTTAGCCCCCCCCCCCCCCCCCCCCCCCGAAATTTGGCTCTAGTTGCGCCTCTTGCTGGAGTATTGTGTCTGCAGATCTCTCACCTTGGAATATATCCCCAGGTGCCTTTATGGAACCAGGACCTCTGGTAACATCCGTGGTGACCCCGTCCTGCCTCCAGACATGAGGACACAGAGGGCAGGTCGCGGCCTCGGTGTGCACCAGGCTTGTGATGGAGTCTTGTGTCTGCAGATCCCTCACCTTGGGATGTCCCAGGCGCCTTTATGGAACCAGGACCACTGGTAACCTCCGTGGTGACCCCGTCCTGTGTCCGGACATGAGGACACAGAGGGCAGTGCGCTGTCTGTCTGCACCAGGCTTGTGATGGAGTCGTGTGTCTGCAGATCCCTCACCTTGGGATGTCCCCGGGCGCCTTTATAGACCCAGGCCCTCTGGTAACATCCGTGGTGACCCCGTCCTGCCTCCAGACATGAGGACACAGAGGGCAGGTCGCGGCCTCGGTGTGCACCAGGCTTGTGATGGAGTCTTGTGTCTGCAGATCCCTCACCTTGGGATGTCCCAGGCGCCTTTATGGAACCAGGACCACTGGTAACCTCCGTGGTGACCCCGTCCTGTGTCCGGACATGAGGACACAGAGGGCAGTGCGCTGTCTGTCTGCACCAGGCTTGTGATGGAGTCGTGTGTCTGCAGATCCCTCACCTTGGGATGTCCCCGGGCGCCTTTATAGACCCAGGCCCTCTGGTAACATCCGTGGTGACCCCGTCCTGCCTCCAGACATGAGGACACAGAGGGCAGTGCGCTGTCTCTGTGTGCACCAGGCTTGTGATGGAGCCTTGTGTCTGCAGATCCCTCACCTTGGTATATCCTCAGGTGCCTTTATGGAACCAGGACCTCTGGTAACATCCGTGGTGACCCCGTCCTGACTCCGGACATGAGGACACAGAGGGCAGTACGCTGTCTGTGTGCACCAGGCTTGTGATGGAGTCTTGTGTCTGCAGATCCCTCACCTTGGGATGTCCCAGGCGCCTTTATGGAACCAGGACCTCTGGTAACATCCGTGGTGACCCCGTCCTGACTCCGGACATGAGGACACAGAGGGCAGTGCGCTGTCTGTGTGCACCAGGCTTGTGATGGTGACTTCTAGCTGCAGACCCCTCACCATGAGACTCGCCAGCACTATCATCAGAGGGCATTCTCTCATTTGCATGGGGACGTGCCTCTGCGCTCGCACCGTATAACAGCGGGAGCAGGTGCAAAGAAGCTGTCAGGAGACGCACTGTCAGTGCACCACCTGATGGCGGACCTTTGGAGTGTCAAAAGGGGGTCCTATGGACCCCCCAAACATCACCCTCCTGCAAGGGGTCTCTAATCCCCCTTCAAAGTGCAGGTGGGTTGCTGTTTGCAGTGTGAAACACAGAGCGGCTGCTTGAAAGCTGCTCCATTTTTTACCTGAATGTGCCGCCCCTAGGGCAGCAGTGAAGTTGTGCTGCCCTCTGGGTAGCGCATTCAGATGAAGAACTGGGAACCTTTGAAACACTATACTTACTCAAATGCGGCACATTTCCCTAGTTATTGCTGGGCATTCCTTTTAAAAGGTGCACCCAGCGCTAACGAGGAAAGTGCACCGCATACATAATACGGCCCCAGAAGTCCTAATGAACAGACTTTTAGCAAATTACTTATCTCCTCCACACGCCTTGCCCTGCGATCCGTCAATGCCAGCTGTCTTTTTGGCTGTTATTCCCATGCCCTTTGGGACACGATGGCTCAAATTTTACTGACTGCGCCAGAAGACTTTCGGATGTTTCTCGCTCAGGCTACTCAGTATGGCCGTAATGCAGCAACATTTTTTAATACATTTAGGCCCAGACATTACTGATTGCCCAGGATGTGCCAGAGGCACTAGTGTGACTCTCCACCGCCGTGCCTGAGTGAGGTCCACAGGCTTCTCCAGGGATGTCCAGGCATCGCTCATAGATAAGCGGACTCCGCCCTGGAGCACTTTAAAGAGAGCAGAACCACGGCGCGTTCCTTGGGCTTGGCTGCTCCCACAAGGTAATTCCACCAGCAATTTCAACCTCTTGGGGCTACAGCGGAGGTTACCCCTTCTGTCAATGCCAGACCCCTCCCCAAGCACACTAAGTTTTCAGCCCTTTCGTGGCCAAGGCTGCGATTCCAGAGGACTACAAGGGCAGCAGGGGCAGCGCGCAGCTCATTCCACGGCACCTCCAGTGGCCGCAACCGCAAAACCGCATGAGTGTATCCTTATCAGCGTACAGGCACCCTGTTGAAGGCAAGATCTGGTATTTCCTCCGGGAGTGGCAGGCCACCACCACAGACAGGCGGTTCCTACGGATTGTCTACTGGGGCTAGGACCGTTCATTTCTTTCTACCCTGTCACACCTTCCACCGCCTTCAGCGCTGCTGATGGACGACCATATGTATGTTGTACGCAGGATATTGTAGGAAAGGGCCTCTTTGCCTGGTGAGCCCACTTTTTATCTGATGTATTTTTGAACTGTAAGTACACTGGGTCCCTGCTAACCAAGTCCCCAGTGCCAGATCTCTTACCCAATACACTGTACGTTGGATGGCACAACTTCAGCTACCCCTGTAAGTACCAAGTAAATGGTCCCCTGGTACCTAGGGCATGGGTACTGAAGAGGGTCCTCTGGGGCACCCCTGGTACCCAGGGCCTGGGTACTGAAGAGGGTCCTCTGGGGCACCCCTGGTACCCAGGGCCTGGGTACTGAAGAGGGTCCTCTGGGGTACCTCTGGTACCTAGGGCCTGGGTACTGAAGAGGGTCCTCTGTGGTATCCCTGGTACCTAGGGCCTGGGTACTGAAGAGGGTCCTCTGGGGTACCTCTGGTACCTAGGGCCTGGGTACTGAAGAGGGTCCTCTGTGGTATCCCTGGTACCTAGGGCATGGGTAGTGAAGAGGGTCCTCTGGGGTACCCCTGGTACCTAGGGCATGGGTACTGAAGAGGGTCCTCTGGGGCACCTCTGGTACCCAGGGCATGGGTACTGAAGAGGGTCCTCTGGGGCACCTCTGGTACCCAGGGCATGGGTACTGAAGAGGGTCCTCTGGGGCACCTCTGGTACCCAGGGCATGGGAACTGAAGAGGGTCCTCAGGGGTACCTCTGGTACCTACGGCCTGGGTACTAAAGAGGGTCCTCTGGGGCACCTCTGGTACCTAGGGCATGGGTACTGAAGAGGGTCCTCAGGGGTACCTCTGGTACCTACGGCCTGGGTACTGAAGAGGGTCCTCAGGGGTACCTCTGGTACCTAGGGCATTGGTACTGAAGAGGGTCCTCTGGGGTACCCCTGGTACCTAGGTCATGGGTACAGAAGAGGGTCCTCTGGGGTACCTCTGGTACCTAGGGCATTGGTACTGAAGAGGGTCCTCTGGGGTACCCCTGGTACCCAGGGCCTGGGCACTGAAGAGGGTCCTCTGTGGTACCTCTGGTACCTACGGCCTGGGTACTGAAGAGGGTCCTCTGAGGCACCTCTGGTACCCAGGGCATGGGAACTGAAGAGGGTCCTCAGGGGTACCTCTGGTACCTAGGGCATGGGTACTGAAGAGGGTCCTCTGGGGTACCTCTGGTACCTAGGGCCTGGGTACTGACGAGGGTCCTGTGGGGTACCTCTGGTACCCAGGGCATGGGTACTGAAGAGGGTCCTCAGGGGTACCTCTGGTGCCTACGGCCTGGGTACTGAAGAGGGTCCTCAGGGGTACCTCTGGTACCTAGGACATGGGTACTGAAGAGGGTCCTCTGGGGCACCTCTGGTACCCAGGGCATGGGAACTGAAGAGGGTCCTCTGGGGTACCTCTGGTACCCAGGGCATGGGTACTGAAGAGGGTCCTCTGGGGTACCTCTGGTACCTAGGGCCTGGTTACTGACGAGGGTCCTGTGGGGTACCTCTGGTACCTAGGACATGGGTACTGAAGAGGGTCCTCTGGAGCACCTCTGGTACCTAGGGCATGGGTACTGAAGAGGGTCCTCTGGGGCTGCAGCCCTGGTTGTGCCACTGCAGGCCCCCCTCACCAAGGCTTTGCACTCTGCCATTGCAGGCTGCAAGTCTTGGTTCAGTAAAATCAGAGAGGTCAACATGGCATACAGCCCTGTGAGCCATGCCACCCCTACACTGCATAAGATGTAAGTAACCCACCCATACTGCAGGCCTTTAGCCCAAAGGCAGGGTGCACTATATCTTATGTGTGGGCATGTCCGCATGAGCAGATGTGCCCCTACAAAGTCCAGTCCATTCTGTGACGTAAGTGAACAGGGAAGACATAGAGAATAATTGGACTGGATACTCGACAGCACAATGTTCTTGGTACCACGATGGCTACACTGATTTCTAAGATGTTTGATATCAAGTGTCTTGACTTAGTAAGTTCTCAAAGACGCCGGTATAGGATTTAATAATACATTCACACAGGAGACGCTTTTATACGGTCCCCTGAAACCTAGCCAAACACTGACGGGGTCTCTGACCGATTTCCACCAGCTTGCCACCATCAAACCTATTTCTGACCTCATGGGGGGAGAGCCAGCGCTCTCAGAGGTCAGAAACAATACCTACTCTGGGCGTGGGTGTTTCACACCTCCTCCAGGACAGGATGACCTTCCCGGGCAGGAAGCTTCAATGGAAATGCCGCCTTTGAATTCTACCCAGGAACCTCCAGATAGTGGGGAGGCCAAAAACCCTTACCTGCTCCACTTTTGGCTGGAGGGAAGGTGGGAGAATGTGATGAGAAGGATGGTCCCACCTCAGCCAGCACCACCTAGGGCGGGGCGGGCTAGGTGAACCCCTCTCCTGGAATTCCACCATCATGAGATGCTGAGAAAACCTCCAATCAGTGCTAGGGTAGTGCCTCTTCCCACAGGAAATAGTCACTAGAGGGTGTAGATGCCCTAAAGGTAAGTTGCCCATTGGCTACTGCCTGTCTCTCTATGTAACACCCCTAAATTCAGTATTTAGATAGCTCCCTGAAACCTTGACCAAAAGAAGAAACCTTGACCAAAAGAAGATCAAGGAAGAAGACGTGCCGTGCCGTTGAACCAGGAACTGAGCCCAGCTGCAGAAGAAACTGGAGCCAAACCCTGCTAACTGCAAAAGGACTCAACATCTGTGGCCTGCCATCCCTACCTGAAACCTGCGCCACCTACAAGTACTCGGAGACATCCCTTTGGACTAGTGGTACTAGTCCCCGGCACAGCCCTGGGAAAGACCGCTGAGGTGAAGACCGGCACACTGTGTCGACGTAATTCTCCCCGCCAACCAAAGGTTCCAACAGCCAAGGCTTGTTGGCCACCAGACCAGTAACCAACCCCTTTAATGCATCCACCAGCCTGAGGGATCCTCACAGTGCCTGCAACCAATGCTAGAAACAGCCCTACTCCTGTGAGCCTGTACCCGCTTTTTGGTGGCGACGACTGCGTAAAAGCAGAAACTTGGGCATGACCACGACGGACTGCCCTGACAGGACCTGTAGCTGAACGCCGCTGGTGAAGAACCAATTCTGTATCCTGGCACCTCCGACCCAGGTAACCTAGAACTGACTGCTGTGCCTGAGCCCTGGGACTTCCAAAACTCTGACTCCCCTGGAGTAGAACTTCCCCTGAACTCTAGGCTACTGCTGTCCCCCCAAACTCTGTGGAGGAGAGTTGCCTACATCGACCACAACAGTAAATGTGTTGGCAGTAATCCGCTATCTAACCCTATGCTCTCTTCCCCTTGACCGCACTGGTCTCTGCCTGAGGGTATTGACCACTGTTGTTTAAAACCTGTTAGCATTTGTGTCTTGAACTGAATTTGGTTAACAATCGATATACAAAGCAATTACTAACTGTTTAAGAAAGTTCGTGGGTTCTAAAAATATATATAAAGATATGATTTTATGTTTCCTAATTGGTCTCGGATTTATTCTAGAGTGTGTCTCTTATTTATTGCCACTGTGTGGCAATAAATGCTCTGGACTACCCTCTGATAAGCCCAACTGCTCACCCACACTACCATAAAAAGAGCATAAGACTTATCTGCGTGTACCTCTGCACAATTATTGGGGATCCACTGGACTCTCTGCACAGTGTACTTAATTTTGATAAGCTATATAGAGAGCTATCGTCCTACAGAGATTCTGGCCCTTTTCGCAAAAGGTGCCATAGAGAGGGTTCCGGCCTTGGAAGTAGGAAACAGGTATTTGTCCCACTACTTCTTTGCGTTAAAGTAGGGTGGAGGCCTTCGTCCTATTCTAGTTCATCGCCCTCTCAATGTCTTCCTGCAGAAAGACGATTCATGAAACTCACACTAGCCCAGGTCCTGTCTGCCCTGGAGCCTGGATGGTGGTGTTGAACCTGCAAGATGGTTTTTTTCACATCTGTCCTATAGGCCCACATGCGCTACCTGCGATTCACAGTAGCCGAAGACCATTTTCAGTTTGCATTGCTCCCCTATGAGCTCACCAGCACATCTCAGATGTTCACAAAAGTGAAGGTGCATGCAGGAGAGTACAAATCTTCCCCTACCTCAGTAACTGGCTGTTCAAGTCGAGCTTGCCCCAGTCAGTCATCAACAACCTCCAGACGACGGCGTACATCCTAATATAGTTAGGATTCAATATCAGTGAGCAAAGGCACACATGACTCCTTTGCAGCCACTCCGATTCATCTGAGCCGTTCTTGAAACTTTAAGATTTTGTGCTTCTCCCCCCCCCCCTCCTCCCCTCCCACCCCCCCCCCCACCCTCTCCCCCCTCCCTCTGAATGGGAAGTCCAGGCCATTTGGTCAAGGATCCCGATATTTCAGCCCGTGTCCCAGATCTGAGTGCAGATGACTCTGAGGCTGGGATTGTTGACCTCCTGAATCCTGCTGCTGTTGCATGGCAGATGGCACATGAAGGCTCTGCTTTTGGGCCTGAAACTTCAGTGTCTGACTGCATCCAGACTTTGGAGGAGACTGTAGAAGATCTGCTGTGATGGCTACTGGACCACGGTTGGATCAGAGGCAGGCCCTTCTCTCTACCCCACTCAGAGTTGATGGTGGACCCTGCGGTTTGGGGAGTGATGGGGATGAGAGACCTCTGTCCCTTGCAGAGTAGAGGGTGATGCGCTTTGCGTCAAACACCTTCCTACCCTCTGTGAAGATAAGGGTGGTGCAGGTGCTCAGGGACAACATCACTGCCATGTGGTACTGCAACAAGTGGGTGGGGTCCAAGACACTGTGCCAGGAGGCATTGCTCCTTTGGAAGGGACAGGACTGCCAAGGGATTTCTCTGGTAATGAACCACATGGTGGGACCTTTAAATGCCATGGCAGGCGAACTCAGCCCCCAGTAGCCTAGCTGATCACCAATGGCAGTTAAACCTGGAGGTGGTACAGGCAGTGTGCCACTAGTTGGGTGAACCCTAGCTCAATCTTTTTGCTACTACCGA
Organism: Triturus cristatus; assembly: GCF_964204655.1. Lineage (NCBI taxonomy): Eukaryota > Metazoa > Chordata > Amphibia > Caudata > Salamandridae > Triturus > Triturus cristatus. The sequence continues at coordinate 1,274,317,021 of NC_140592.1, read as the reverse complement.
GCACTTCTGCGCACTGGAGTTTCCAAAGCCGCCCACCCTCTGAGACGCCTTCCATCTACGGAGGAGCTCAGGACTCCTTTGCGCCTTCCTGCCACTGCTACTTCCGTCCAGCGTTCTGAATAAGATCAGGAATGGCTGGGCCTAAGTCCTCCTAGTGGCACTGGGTTGGGCCAAGTGAGCGCGGTACCCACAATCTGTGGTCATGAGCATTTATCCTCTGGTCAATCTGCCACTCCTGCAGGGCTGAGTCTTTCACCTGGACTTGCACAACGTGTATCTCCATGCATAGAGATTGAGTGGCAGCCGCTGACGTGCTTTGACCCATACTCCAAGGATGTTGTCATCTTGGCGGTGAGGCGTCCTTCTTAAGTGTGTGATATGGCATAACATAGATTAGATGTGTGAGAGAACTTCACTCTGTCTGTGTAAATCCACCTTACACCACCTAGTTCCTTGATAAGTTGGTTTTGAGGTCCGGACCTTCCATTCTAGCGGAAGTAGTCACTCCCTTTCGTGTCGGGCAGGATTTCACCCTTCCAGCATTCTTTGCTCCAAGTCATTCCTAAAAAGTTTGAGAGACTACATTGTTTGGTTCTTAAGAGCATTGAGTTTCTACATCGATCATACCAAGGAACATCAATTGGACGATCAGCTCTTGGATTCCGAATCAAATAAGGGTTTGGCAGTGCAAACTGACCATCTCCCGATGGGCTCGTCTCTGCATAAAGAGCTGCAATGGCACTGGCGAAGAAGGACAACCCTGTTTCCGCTACTTGATTATGCGGTGTGCCTGTCCTGTACTTCTGTAAGGCAGCCACGTGGGCTTCGGCATGCATGTTCACAAAGCACTATTGCCTCAACAGTCCAGTCTGTTGAGAGCAGCATTTTGCCCTCTAATTCCTGCAGGACTTTTTGGCCTGACCCAGTTCACAGATCCACCACCGTGGGAGTTACTGCTTTGGTTTGTGTTCACAAGATGAGGAGTCTGCAGTCAGAAGGATCCGTCAGAAGAACAGGTGACTTACCTTTAGGAACGATCTTCCTGGTGAATACTCTTGACTGCAGATTCCTCACTGAGCCTTCCACCCGTCCTGTGAATTGAATTCTTATCCATCTAAGGAGGTGCTGATCTAGACGTCTGCACCTTGGTCATATCAGTTTGCCAACAGGCTGTGTCTGACGGTGCTGGTAGCCTAGGAGTGTGGGTGGTGCGTTTCTGCCAGAGCGGAGTAACGTTGGCGTGGACCTGCACGGTGCCACTCCTGGCGCACAGAGGTACTTCTGAAAGGTTTCTGGATCCAGTCTGACGCCTGCAGAATATTCACTCAGGGAGCTCTCTGCAGTTAGAGTATCCGCCAGAAAGATCATCACCGAAGGTAACTTGTTGCTCAGCGGGTTATTCTGTGGTGATGGTGTAAGCAGTTTGGAGACGATTGCTGTCGTAGAATGTTTCTTTTCAGGTGACGACCTTGTATGCAGTCGGTTTGGTGTTCATGTTTCTGTACACGGTTTGTGTAGTGGTGGTGTTGCTGCATGCTTGACTGACAAGCACTGTTTGTTTGATGATTGGGAAGCTGGTGGTTTTGGTGCTGCCTCGCGCTGCCACATGCTGAACTGGCACTGTAAACCATACCATTGACAGAATGGGTATGAAATTTGGTATGTGCGGCCGTGAGGGAGTTGTAATCTGTTTGGTGGTGATGAGTAGTGTAATCTCTTAATTGGTGGTGAGCTTTGTCTTGGCGTGGTGCTGGACTAGTGTGTAGTGCTCTGTGGTAACGGATGTTGCAAGCTGTTTAGTGTTCTTGGGCGTTCCTTTCTGACGGGATGGTCGCATGTTTGCATGATGGTGAGTGTTGCATGTTTGGTGATGATGCGTACTGTAAGCTGTTTAGCATTGTTGGTCGTATTTGTTGGCGTTGCTGGATATTGTAATCTGTTGGTCTGGTGCTGGAATGCTGTATCATTTTTGTGTGGTGTTGTATGTTTGGTGTTGATTGTTATTTAAGCTGTTGGTGTCTTGTTTGGTGTTTAATGGTGCTTGTGGTATACTGTTTGGGGTTGTTGGCTGTTGTAAGCTGTTGGTCTGGAAGACTCTGTGTGGTGTTGGAGTCTTGTTTGGTGTTTAATGGTGCCTGTGGTATACTGTTTGGGGTTGTTGGCTGTTGTAAGCTGTTGGTCTGGAAGACTCTGTGTGGTGTTGCTGAGAGTTGCATGTTTGGTGGTGGTTGTTACATAAGCTCTTGTTTTGGTGTTGGAGTGTTGTGTGGTGTTTAGTGGTGATTTTTGCATAATGTTTGGGGTTGTTGGTTGTTGTAAGCTGTTGGTCTGTAAGACTGAGGTTTGTGTGGTGTTGTTGAGAGTTGCGTGTTTGGTGGTGGTTGTTACATAAGCTCTTAGTTTGGTGTTGGAGTGTTGTATGGTGTTTAGTGGTGATTTTTGCATAATGTTTGGGGTTGTTGGCTGTTGTAATCTGTTGGTCTGGTGCTGGAATGCTCTATGATGTTTGCGTGGTGGAGAGGAGTGTTGTGTGTGATTTGGTGTGGAAAGCAGTAGAGTGGAGCGGTGTGTGGTGTGTTGTTTGGTGGTGGTGAGTGCTGTATCCTGATTGGTGGTGTGGGTGCTGTATCCTGATTGGTGGTGTGGTTGCTGTATCCTGATTGGTGGTGTGGGTGCTGTTCTGCCCATGGTGCCGCAGAGCCCGGAGCCTTGGGCGCGTTTCTTCCCCGCAGGTGTCCTGCTGCCGGAGGGGGGGCTGTGACTGCGCCCTGTGACTTACACTTAGTGATGCAGCCACCTCGATGCCAGGGAACCACCGTGCGGCTGCCGAAAAATGCCAGTCATGGCACTGGACCGGATCTCTGCTGGCACCAGACCGGGCAATTGACCCATATTTGTTGGGACAAAAGGCGGCGCCTGCTGATATTGGGAGATTACTGCCGTGGACGGGGCAGGGGCGGGCCTCGGCGTTATCTCGGCCTCCATCTGTACCCATCACAGGCAGCGTTGGGGGGGGGGGGGGTTGCTGCCCCATCTGTTGCTAGGAGAAGGGGTGCTGCGAGGCGCCTCCCAGGCTGGCCGACAGAGCTGCCCCCACATGGCCTTACCTGATAGCTGGTGAGCCGGCCTCCCCGTGCTCTGGCCGCCACCACCATATGGCCCAGCCTGATAGTGAGCGCGGGGTCTGGTCTTCTCAGCGCTAGGCACCGTCTCAGACCCCCGTCCTCCATATGGTTTCTGTCCATGGGCTCTGTACCCCGCGTCCCTCACGCCCCCCACGCCGTGCCCCTCTCCGCCCCCATATGGCCCTGCCTTCGAGATGGCTTGGGGTCTGGCTTCCCGCCTCGCCTGGGGAGGGCTGGCTGCTTTTGTTCTTGGGGCTGGGATCCCCCGCCGAAGGAAGCCTCCATGGGAAGGCATCCAGAGCCTTGTTCACAATGGGCAGCCTTGAGGAGGGGCCTGGGGACTCTGGAAGAATGAAGCTGGGGCTACTGCAGACCGGTGTGGGAGCAGAAAGATGGGGGGGGGTGCCCGGCTGCACACTGGGGAGAATGTGGAATCATAGGGTTGGAGGGGCCTACAGGAGAGCAGGGTGTGTGCAGGAGAGCAGGGAGTGTGCAGGAGAAGGGCCAAGGGCCTGCAGCAGAGCAGTGTGTGTGCAGGAGAGCAGGGAGTGTGCAGGAGACGGGCCTGCAGGAGAGCAGCCAGTGTACAGGAGAAGGGCCAAGGGCCTGCAGCAGAGCAGTGTGTGTGCAGGAGAGCAGGGAGTGTGCAGGAGAAGGGCCTGCAGGAGAGCAGCCAGTGTACAGGAGAAGGGCCAAGGGCCTGCAGCAGAGCAGTGTGTGTGCAGGAGAGCAGGGAGTGTGCAGGAGAAGGGCCTGCAGGAGAGCAGCCAGTGTACAGGAGAAGGGCCAAGGGCCTGCAGCAGAGCAGTGTGTGTGCAGGAGAGCAGGGAGTGTGCAGGAGAAGGTCCTGCAGAAGAGCAGCGAGTGTGCAGGAGAGCAGGAAGTGTGCAGGAGAAGGGCGAAGGGCCTGCAGGAGAGCAGCGAGTGTGCAGGAGAGCAGCGAGTGTGCAGGAGAGCAGGGAGTCTGCAGCAGAGCAGTGAGTCTGCAGGAGAGCAGGGAGTGTGCAGGAGAAGGGCGGAGGGCCTGCAGGAGAGCAGGGAGTGTGCAGGAGAGCAGGGAGTGTGCAGGAGAGCAGGGAGTCTGCAGCAGAGCAGTGAGTCTGCAGGAGAGCAGGGAGTGTGCAGGAGAAGGGCTGCAGAACACTAGAGGGCAGTGCATGCAGGAGACTAGTGGAGAATGGGGAGAGAAAGGGTGGGGGTGTGCAGGAGACAGACAGGTATTGGGTACAGGAGAGGATGGAGGGGTGCAGGTGATGGTGGAGGCCTGAAAACCAGTGGTGGGAGTGGGGAAAAGAGGGTGAAGGGCCTGCAAAACACTAGTGGGAAGAAGTGCAGGAGAGAATGAAGTACCGCAGGCTGCTCCTAGAGGTCCCTACTGAGCAAGGCATCAGCACTGCATGTCTCGGTGCAGTACCGCAGGCTGCTCCTAGAGGTCCCTAGAGAGCAAGGCATCAGCACTGCATGTCTCGGTGCAGTACCGCAGGCTGCTCCTAGAGGTCCCTAGAGAGCAAGGCATCAGCACTGCATGTCTCGGTGCAGTACCGCAGGCTGCTCCTAGAGGTCCCTACTGAGCAAGGCATCAGCACTGCATGTCTCAGTGCAGTACCGCAAGCTGCTCCTAGAGGTCCCTACTGAGCAAGGCATCAGCACTGCATGTCTCGGTGCAGTACCGCAGGCTGCTCCTAGAGGTCCCTACTGAGCAAGGCACCAGCACTGCTTGTCTCAGTGCAGTACCGCAGGCTGCTCCTAGAGGTTCCTACTGAGCAAGGCATCAGCACTGCATGTCTCGGTGCAGTACCGCAGGCTGCTCCTAGAGGTCCCTACTGAGCAAGGCACCAGCACTGCTTGTCTCAGTGCAGTACCGCAGGCTGCTCCTAGAGGTCCCTACTGAGCAAGGCACCAGCACTGCTTGTCTCAGTGCAGTACCGCAGGCTGCTCCTAGAGGTCCCTACTGAGCAAGGCATCAGCACTGCTTGTCTCGGTGCAGTACCGCAGGCTGCTCCTAGAGGTCCCTACTGAGCAAGGCATCAGCACTGCATGTCTCGGTGCAGTACCGCAGGCTGCTCCTAGAGGTCCCTACTGAGCAAGGCATCAGCACTGCATGTCTCGGTGCAGTACCGCAACCTGCTCCTAGAGGTCCCTAGTGAGCATCATAAACTTTGTAGATATGGTAAATCCACCCTACCCATAATGCATTGCATGCAAGACAGTACCACAGTACATTCAATATATACAATTAGTAGCTTTGAAATATGACAAAATAATTATTATATTAATTCCAGATTAGGTTGTACTCTATGTGGGGCTGATGAAGGGAAATTTATAGAAGGTCTAACATAGATGTGTAGGTGCAGTACCGCAAGCTGCGCCTAGAGGTCCCTAGTGAGCATCAAACCTTTGGTTGCATATGATACTCCCCTAATGCATTGCATGCAAGATAGTACCACAAGTACATTCAAATAGCGATGTCCATATATACAATTAATAGCTTTGAAATGTGACAAAACAATTATTATATTAATTCTGATTAGGTTGTACTCTATGTGGAGCTGATGAAGAGAAATGTATAGAAGGTCTAATATAAATGCTTGATGTGCTGGCGTGTAAAGTAACCCCTGCCAACCTAGTTTAGGACCAAGTGAGGGTCCTGTCTGAAGGCCTTTAAGAAAATAATGCCTTTAGGCTGGAACTAAAAGCTAGGGCGGCACAGCACATGTAATAGGGGTGTCCTCATGGGAGGTTACAGGAAGAGACAGGGTGTTAATAAGGAGGCACTACAAAGCCTAATGACCAATGAAAAGCCACCATTTACGAAGTTTAGGGACATGAGCCAATGAAAAAGATGGGTGGGAAGTAGGCGGAGCTTTATGCACCAATCCTGAATACAGCATGTCTCGAAGAGACAGCGCATGCGCTGCCTAGGCGAGACCTAAAAAGCAGCCCACTGCTAGAACTCAGCTACCGGCCTTCGGCCATTTCCCGATTGCCCGCGTTACCAGTCCGATCCTGGGGTGTAGAGGGGCTGTAGGAGAGGTGGGGAGGGACAGCAAAGCTTGAGAGTGGTGTATTTCACAACCGTGCACTCTATTTAGTTGTAACTTGCTTGGTACCACAATGCCAGCTCAGTGTCTCATTAACAAGTTCCTCCTTCTGGGTCCTTTTTGTGCGTCTAATTGGTGTGAAACCTCATGAGCGCATCATCGTAGAGGGTGGAATCTGTACCCTCTGTGGGTGACGGGTCCCCTCTCACACCATCACTGGAATCTTTCTCCTGGCCCCAGATGTCCTAGAGACACACATCATATGGACCAATTTCGCATGTTCTTTAGTAGCAAGAAAGCCTCAAAATTGCAGGTTTTTGGGAAAGTTTGGTCAATTAACGTTAATGAATATAAATGTTATTTATAGTTATGCCTGAGATGTATTGCGTTTAAGAGGTTTAAGGGAAACTGGTTAATGGTGCATCTTAATGCATACCGGGCCAGCAACATCGCTTAAAAGAATTTCAGCACAGTTTTAAATCGGATTTGTAGTTTCTCTCCCAGAATCCCTAAAAAACGGACTTTGTGTAGTTAAAGCACTGGGGGCCGCGACATGAAAAGAGCATGCTGGGGTTTGAGGACAGATGCCCAGTGGGGTCACTGTCTGAGGCTGGAGGCCTCACGTGGCTGCGACTGTGACACAGCTCAGGGTGTGCAAGAGGTTTGCAGTGACACTGATGACGATGAGAAGGCGAGTAAGCTCCGCCCCCTCACTGTGCTGATGATGGGCTGCACCTGGATCTACAGAAGACCAGACGTCCCGGATGGTCCCCGTTTTTGGATTAGTGTCCCGACACTTTTCTCCAAATTGTACAAATGTCCCGGTTTTAGGGTAGTGCCTGGGTTATGTCCTGGTTTTTAAGGGAGGGTCTGGTGAACCTGCATGTGAATCACAGTGTTATGCAGGCTCACATTTCGATCTGCTCCAGAGTTCAATTCTTTAAACTCTCCTGCTTCGCCTCATTTAAGCAGCACAGCAGGATTTAATGAGGTGTGAATCGGGGCTGCAGAGGCCATAGGGCAAGGCCAGGCCCACCAGCAGCCGGACCCTGGAGCTCATCCCAGAACGGGCGGTAAAGTAATGAAGTAAAGTGAATATATTCTTTTTTTAATTAACACAAATATATATATAAGAAACCCTGAGACCTAATAGGACATTTAGTCTTATTTCTATTTCTATGTCTGTGCCCATCCCAGGTTTTTCATTCTGAAAATCTGGTCACCCTACCAGTGGGCCCAGTACATCTTCAGATAGTGAGCTGGACTCATCGCCTCGACCACTGATGGATGAAAGTTCCTGCTTTGCAGTAGCCGTGCAAGGGGCAGCAGAAGTGCTCCGGTAGCAGTGCAAGGGGCAGCAGAAGTGCTCCGGTAGCAGTGCAAGGGGCAGCAGAAGTGCTTCGGTAGCAGTGCAAGGGGCAGCAGAAGTGCTCCGGTAGCAGTGCAAGGGGCAGCAGAAGTGCTCCGGTAGCAGTGCAAGGGGCAGCAGAAGTGCTCCGGTAGCAGTGCAAGGGGCAGCTGAAGTGCTCCGGTAGCAGTGCAAGGGGCAGCAGAAGTGCTCCAGTAGCAGTGCAAGGGGCAGCTGAAGTGCTTCGGTAGCAGTGCAAGGGGCAGCAGAAGTGCTCCGGTAGCAGTGCAAGGGGCAGCTGAAGTGCTCCGGTAGCAGTGCAAGGGGCAGCTGAAGTGCTCCGGTAGCAGTGCAAGGGGCAGCTGAAGTGCTCCGGTAGCAGTGCAAGGGGCAGCTGAAGTGCTCCGGTAGCAGTGCAAGGGGCAGCAGAAGTGCTCTGGTAGCAGTGCAAGGGGCAGCAGAAGTGCTCCGGTAGCAGTGCAAGGGGCAGCTGAAGTGCTTCGGTAGCAGTGCAAGGGGCAAAAGAAGTGCTTCGGTAGCAGCGCAAAGGCCAGCAGAAGTGCTTCAGTAGCAGCGCAAAAGGCAGCAGAAGTGCCTCGGTAACAGTGCAAAGGTTAGCAGAGGTGCTTCAGTAGCAGTGCAAGGGTTAGCAGAAGTGCATCAGTACAGCACAAGGGGCAGCAGAAGTGCTTTGGTAGCAGCACAAAGGGCAGCAAAAGTGCTTCGGTAGCAGCGCAAGGGGCAGCGGAAGTGCTTCGGTAGCAGTGCAAAGGGCAGCAGAAGTGCTTCGGTAGCAGTGCAAAAGGCAGCAGAAGTGCTTCGGTAGAAGTGCTTCGGTAGCAGTGCAAAAGGCAGCAGAAGTGCTTCGGTAGAAGTGCTTCGGTAGCAGTGCTTCGGTTAGCAGTGCAAAAGGCAGCAGAAGTGCTTCGGTAGAAGTGCTTCGGTAGCAGTGCAAAGGGCAGCTGAAGTGCTTCAGTAGCAGCGCAAGGGGCAGCAGAAGTGCTTCGTAACAGTGCAAAGGGCAGCAGAAGTGCTTCGGTAGCAGTGCAAAGGGCAGCAGAAGTGCTTCGGTAGCAGTGCAAAAGGCAGCAGAAGTGCTTCGGTAGAAGTGCTTCGGTAGCAGTGCAAAAGGCAGCAGAAGTGCTTCGGTAGAAGTGCTTCGGTAGCAGTGCAAAAGGCAGCAGAAGTGCTTCGGTAGAAGTGCTTCGGTAGCAGTGCAAAGGGCAGCTGAAGTGCTTCAGTAGCAGCGCAAGGGGCAGCAGAAGTGCTTCGTACCAGTGCAAAGGGCAGCAGAAGTGCTTCGTAACAGTGCAAAGGGCAGCAGAAGTGCTCCGGTAGCAGTGCAAGGGGCAGCAGAAGTGCTCCGGTAGCAGTGCAAGGGGCAGCTGAAGTGCTCCGGTAGCAGTGCAAGGGGCAGCAGAAGTGCTCTGGTAGCAGTGCAAGGGGCAGCAGAAGTGCTCCGGTAGCAGTGCAAGGGGCAGCTGAAGTGCTTCGGTAGCAGTGCAAGGGGCAAAAGAAGTGCTTCGGTAGCAGCGCAAAGGCCAGCAGAAGTGCTTCAGTAGCAGCGCAAAAGGCAGCAGAAGTGCCTCGGTAACAGTGCAAAGGTTAGCAGAGGTGCTTCAGTAGCAGTGCAAGGGTTAGCAGAAGTGCATCAGTACAGCACAAGGGGCAGCAGAAGTGCTTTGGTAGCAGCACAAAGGGCAGCAAAAGTGCTTCGGTAGCAGCGCAAGGGGCAGCGGAAGTGCTTCGGTAGCAGTGCAAAGGGCAGCAGAAGTGCTTCGGTAGCAGTGCAAAAGGCAGCAGAAGTGCTTCGGTAGAAGTGCTTCGGTAGCAGTGCAAAAGGCAGCTGAAGTGCTTCGGTAGAAGTGCTTCGGTAGCAGTGCTTCGGTTAGCAGCGCAAGGGGCAGCAGAAGTGCTTCGTAACAGTGCAAAGGGCAGCAGAAGTGCTTCGGTAGCAGTGCAATGGGCAGCAGAAGTGCTTCGGTAGCAGTGCAAAAGGCAGCAGAAGTGCTTCGGTAGAAGTGCTTCGGTAGCAGTGCAAAAGGCAGCAGAAGTGCTTCGGTAGAAGTGCTTCGGTAGCAGTGCAAAAGGCAGCAGAAGTGCTTCGGTAGAAGTGCTTCGGTAGCAGTGCAAAGGGCAGCTGAAGTGCTTCAGTAGCAGCGCAAGGGGCAGCAGAAGTGCTTCGTAACAGTGCAAAGGGCAGCAGAAGTGCTTCGTAACAGTGCAAAGGGCAGCAGAAGTGCTTCAGTAACAGTGCAAAGGGCAGCAGAAGTGCTTCGTAACAGTGTTCGTAACAGTGCAAAGGCCAGCAGAAGTGCTTCCTAACAGTGCAAGGGGCAGCAGCAGTGCTTCAGTAACAGTGCAAAGGGCAGCAGAAGTGCTTCTTAAGGGCAGCAAAAGTGCTTCTTAACAGTGCAAAGGGCAGCAGAAGTGCTTCGTAACAGTGCAAAGGGCAGCAGAAGTGCTTCAGTAACGGTGCAAATGGCAGCAGAAGTGATTCGGCAGCAGTGCAAAGAGCAGCAGAAGTGCTTCGTAACAGTGCAAAGGGCAGCAGAAGTGCTTCAGTAACAGTGCAAATGGCAGCAGAAGTGCTTCGTAACAGTGCAAAGGGCAGAAGAAGTGCTTCGGTAGCAGTGGAAAGGGCAGCAGAAGTGCTTCGTAACAGTGCAAGGGTCAGCAGAAGTGCTTCGTAACAGTGCAAGGGTCAGCAGCAGTGCTTCAGTAACAGTGCAAATGGCAGCAGAAGTGATTCGGCAGCAGTGCAAAGGGCAGCAGAAGTGCTTCGGTAGCAGTGGAAAGGGCAGAAGAAGTGCTTCGGTAGAAGTGGAAAGGGCAGCAGAAGTGCTTCGGTAGCAGTGCAAAGGGCAGCAGAAGTGCTCGATCTACATTTTCCTACTGTTGAAACTAAAGGAAATGTCTTGATTGAAATTCTTTTTAAAAAAAAGTCCAGTCTCGTCTGAGGCACTATTGCCATTCAACAAGGCTTTTGGACACCCATAAGGCGACTTGGTCCAAACCGTGCTCGGGCCCTCCAGTTTGTAGGCGTGTAGACAAGCGACCTAATGAATATAATTTTAAGGTTGCCACCAGACACAAAACAATTTTTTAAGTCAAGGGGTTGCAGGAAATAAACACTAAACATGAAACAATTATCTACTAGACCAAAACGACAGACAGTCCTATGTGGACATAATAAATGTTTTCAGTTCATTTCAAAACAGTGGATACATCACAGTAATATATAAATGTTATTCATTATCAAATCACTAAATATATATTTCCATTTTCAGTAAAATAGATATCTCCCAATGATATCTAAAAACACAGAAATTTACACCAATTCATACACATTTCTCTCAATGGAAATTAGCAAAATCAAATGTTGATCCCTCCCATTGAGTGAAGTGTATCTCCCTATGAGAGCAATAGATTTCCCCTGCGTGAATACATTTTAGTCCTGAAGAAGTTGCTCTAAAATCTGGTTCCAGTGCCGAAACGCTCATTGACCAAATAGATTGTGATATGAGATATTAGTGAGATTTATATAATATTGTATATAAGAAATTCTTTTACAAAGAAAAATGAATTTACATCTTGATGTGATGCTTTAAAGATTTCATGTGATGCTTTCTGAATTATGAATGTATATGAATAAGGTATGAATTTGAGCATATTTGTGTGTTTGTAGATCTCTTTTACTGACCATGGAAATAAATATTGAGCTTGGTAGCATAGGCTGCCCCCGATGATCCCGATTTCCTTTCAAGGCATCCTATACCTGAAAGCCTGGTGATACAGGTTTTGACGAGTAAGGTTATTCCTGATGCCTTCCTAACCAATCTTCTAGGTGGAGAGCCAAAACGTATCGATACCTTCAGGAAGAGAAAGTTCTCTTCAACTAGTTCTGGCTTAAATTCTTGAACACAGTGTGTAATTTGACCTCCGTGCCTTGCTGGCTCACCCAGTACATGATGGCTAGGGCTGGGTGGAGAATGCCTTACATGCTGGTTGGGACACCTCAGACTGTATTGAGAAAGCTATTGACACCAGTGAAGTTTTGAGAAGGCACGCCGGATGCAATCAACCGGGTTTTCAGGAGATGCACAAGGCCTTACATCATAAAACCCCATACTACCTAGCTCAGAAACTGATTCTCTCCTCTGGTATTAGAGCCTCCAGAAACTCCAGGAATCTTCTACTGAGACCACAACGATTTGCCAAAAAGAAAACTTACAACCGGTCCTTCTCTGGAATGGCTCCCATGATCTGGAATGCTCTGCCCTCTGAAACAAGACTGAACCCTTCCGCGGCCTCATTTAAAAAAAGAAGTGAAAGCGGTTCTCATGGCCAAATTCACTTGATTTATTTACTTATTACTGTAATATAATTACTAGACTGTTTTATTGAGCACATTGTATTGGAATCACCTATATTTAGAATTTTTTTATATGCCTGTACCTGTGGCAGTCATGTGCCATGTAAAGCGCTCTGATACCCGCAAGGGTCTTGTTCGCGCTATATAAAACATTCAAATAAATAAATGTCTGAGTTCCTATGGACATGTCACATTTTCTCTATATTGTTTAGGAGAACAGGCTGATTCGGTACTGGCATGATTTAAGGACAGTCGAGCCCCTGGCCGCTCCTTGAGACTCTTGTCTTCTGCCAAGCGTTTCCACCATCAGTACTGGAGGTTTAGGGTCTATTTCAGGCTTAAAGCACACCGAAAACACCAGCCCTCCCAACCTCTGCAGCAACCGCAGACTGTTCATTTGTGGCAGAGGTCATTGTGGTGGAGGCCGGTAGCACCAGCAGAAACCGCTCTCCTCTAACTTGTCTTTCCCTTTTGTAGGGGCTGCCAAGCACTTTACTCGGCTCTTCCAGTGGCATGCTCAGCCGGTAAGAGGCAGGATATGACATTTCCTCCCCAGCAGGAGAGCCACCAAGTTGGAAAGATGGGTCTTGCTTATCATCCAAGGGAGCGACACCCTTCCCTTCCTTTCATTTCATCCCACCCGATTTTCCTCCCACATCAGAACGACAGTTACACTGCCCCAGCGAGTCCGGGGCATTTAATATATGATTCCAATGTTTTGGGGTCAATCCTGGGTCTCAATGAGACTGTCTCTGTGGCTTCTTGGTTTCCAAGCCCCATACATCCTCCTTATTACAATGCCAGATGGCATATGTAGGGCCTGCAGTCAACTTTAGGTTTCAGTGGACCCAGTATTAGGAGTGTTGCATGGCATATGTAGGGCCTTCAGTCAACTTTAGGTTTCAGTGGGACCAGTTTTAGGGGTGTTTTACTGACTTCATCCAGACCTTGGAGGTGACAACTCAGGATTGTGTTTGGCAGTCAAGGGCCTACCTGGCCAACAGCAGGTCACTCTCCATTTCCTTCCCAGGCTTTGCGGTTGTGTTAGATACATTGGTACTGGGTTGGGGGATCACCTTGGAGGGGAAGTGGACATCAAAGGCTTGTGGTCTCTGGTGAACAGCCAGCTCTACTTCTGTCTGTAGAGTTTCAGGTGATCTGTCTGCGGAGTTTCAGGTGACCTGTCTGCCTCTGCGGAGGAGATGGCTAGTGGAAGGTAGCACACACTTCCAATGCCATCAACTAAGTGCTTGAGAGAAGCAAGGTAGCCAGAAACCTGGTAGGCATGTGAGAGGCTGAAAAACGAGAGAAGCGAAGAATCCGGTTAGCCATTAGAGAGTTCTTTAGTGAATGTAGGCAGTAAGGATGTAAACTGTATGAAACCGCAAAGAGCAATACACATGGGTGACTTATGGCAGGATGGAAAGCCTGTGTGGCAAATGCAAGGGCCTAGTAGGAGAAAGCTCCTTGAAGTACAAGACCCTGTTATGTACACAATTATGATCTGTAGATTGGAAAGTCAAGCGAGACATTGGTCAAAGATATAGGAGCAGCAAAAGGTTACTATACGTTCGATTTGTCGTAAGTTGTAAGAGAAGAGGTAGGACACTGCAGAGAGTGGTCAGACATGGAGTGACGTTTTGGTGTTCTAGGAGGTGATTTAATGGCCTGAGGACTGAAACAGATAGATGGGTTGGCTGCTTCATTATAAGAGTGACTTACTTGGGTTCTTGTGACCTGTGTGAAGCGTAGTTGTGTTTCGTGGGGATGGGCGCCGGAGCAGTCACCAGTGTAGTCGGAGTGTTTCTGATGGGGTTGATTGTCAATGAGAACTGTGTGGCCAAATTATTAACTCACAAGTGTAGGTCATTTAAAAGTGGGCTTGGCGGGTGGAGTTGGTTGTTAATTATCCATGTGACACTGAGGGTGAGCCTGGAGTGACTGATGAGGGTCTGGAAGTGTGAGGATTTGGCACTGTCGTGGTGCTCAGGGTGTGTATGTATTTGTCTCCGTTGGAGGGGTTCTTGTTCCTGTGCCGTTGACACAGGAGTGTTTTCATTCTGGATTGAGCTTACAAATGTAAGGAGATATCTATGTTTGTGAAGCAGTGAGGTGAAACATCAATTGTCACAGGCTCCTGCCAGTGTTGGTCTCTGGCAGTATCTCCAGTTCCATTGTACAGTTCACGTTTGCTTCAAGTAGTCCTTCACTGCCTGTGATGGGGTGTCAGGCTGCCACTGCATCAGGTGATATTCAGTCACAATGTGTGATCCTTGACAATTGGTGTTTTGTGGTAGTATTGTGGTGTTAATCTGCCACTGCATCAGGTAGTAGTCTGCTACAATATCTGGTCCCTGTCTATTGATGTTTTGTAGCAGTGCTGTGGTGCCCGGCTGCCACTGCATCAGGTAGTCTTTGTTAGGTATTTGTCTTCCCTGTCTACTGCTGTTTTGTAGCAGTGCTGTGGTGCCCGGCTGCCACTGCATCAGGTAGTCTTTGTTAGGTATTTGTCTTCCCTGTCTACTGCTGTTTTGTAGCAGTGCTGTGGTGCCCGGCTACCACTGCATCAGGTAGTCTTTATTAGGTATTTGTCTTCCCTGTCTACTGCTGTTTTGTAGCAGTGCTGTGGTGCCCGGCTGCCGCTGCATCAGGTAGTCTTTGTTAGGTATTTGTCTTTCCTACTGTTTTGTAGCAGTGCTGTGGTGCCCAGCTACCACTGCATCAGGTAGTCTTTGTTAGGTATTTGTCTTCCCTGTCTACTGCTGTTTTGCAGCAGTGCTGTGGTGCCCGGCTGCCACTGCATTAGGTAGTCTTTGTTAGGTATTTGTCTTCCCTGTCTACTTCTGTTTTATAGCAGTGCTGTGGTGCCCGGCTGCCACAGCATCAGGTAGTCTTTGTTAGGTATGTGTCTTCCCTGTCTACTGCTGTTTTGTAGCAGTGCTGTGGTGCCCGGCTGCCACTGCATCAGGTAGTCTTTGTTAGGTATTTGTCTTCCCTGCTGTTTTGTAGCAGTGCTGTGGTGCCCGGCTGACGCTGCATCAGGTAGTCTTTGTTAGGTATTTGTCTTCCCTGTCTACTACTGTTTTGTAGCAGTGCTGTGGTGCCCGGCTACCACTGCATCAGGTAGTCTTTGTTAGGTATTTGTCTTCCCTGTCTACTGCTGTTTTGTAGCAGTGCTGTGGTGCCCGGCTGACGCTGCATCAGGTAGTCTTTGTTAGGTATTTGTCTTCCCTGTCTACTGCTGTTTTGTAGCAGTGCTGTGGTGCCCGGCTGATGCTGCATCAGGTAGTCTTTGTTAGGTATTTGTCTTCCCTGTCTACTGCTGTTTTGTAGCAGTGCTGTGGTGCCCGGCTGATGCTGCATCAGGTAGTCTTTGTTAGGTATTTGTCTTCCCTGTCTACTGCTGTTTTGTAGCAGTGCTGTGTTCCCCGGCTGCCGCTGCATCAGGTAGTCTTTGTTAGGTATTTGTCTTTCCTGCTGTTTTGTAGCAGTGCTGTGGTGCCCAGCTACCACTGCATCAGGTAGTCTTTGGATGCATTGTGTGGGCCTTGTCTACTTGTGTTTTTTGGTTTATTTCTTTGTATGGTCTTGCTGACTGCATTGTGAGGTCCCTTGGTTGTGCACAACATTGGCTTCTTTGTAAACATCTTTTGACGTTGCTTGGCTCTCTCCTGAAGTTTCTGGCGGCATCATGTTGTCCTTTGGATAAATATGTTGCCTGTTGTGTGACACATTGCTGCATCGTGCGTACACTAGCTGAGCCTTGCAATTCCCGGCAGAGTTGTATGGTAACTGGTTGTGTTTGATGGTCGCTTACTGTACAATGTGGGTCCCTGGGTACACATTGCAGCCCCTGCCTCACAAGGCCCCTTCACTGCGTCACACAGTGCGGTATCTGTTTGTCTTGCATGTGCTCTTATTTGCTTTTCTATCTGATAGGGGACTTCTAACCACAGATTCCTTACCTTAGAATATTCCCCAGGCGTAGGACCGGATCCAGAATGTTTTTGTGAGCCGTATCCCTGGGCACCGGTATGTGGCATTGTTCGGCTCCGTGTGGCTTCGTCTGCCGTGTCTGTGCTGTAAGTGGCATGCACAGTGCCTGTATAGGCACCACCTCAGCTTGCTGATGTCAGTTCCGGGAACAGTTACCCCCAGTCTTTTTTGACTGACCATTTTTTTACTTTTTGTTGACATTTTTAGACCTTGTCTCCTGGTACGTCAGGACATTCGCTATGAACGCTGGGTTTAAACCGTGCGGTGCCTGTCATGAACAGATGCCAGTGACAGACTCACATTTGGTGTGCCTCTGGTGCTTGGAGTGTGACCACGAGGCCAAGACCTGCTTTGACTGCAGCACCATGCACCCAGAGGGAGACGTTCCTCAAGCTCCTCGCTGCATGACGATCTTGATCGAGAGGAAGGTCCCTAGATCATTTGCAGATCTACTTTATGCACTTGTCTTCGATGGTGTCTGGGAAATTGTTAGTCCAAAAGGTGCAAGAAATCAAAGATCTTCGACTTCACCACATCCATTAAAGTCATCTGCCAAGACATGGACCCTTTGTATTTGAGGCCTAGCTTCGTGGTGAAGACTGCACCTGCGCTCTCTCCGCTTCTCCCAAAGTTTACAGGAGAGGGAGTGATCCCAACTCAGTTATGTGAGTTATATGACGCCAGGTACCCCTTATTTGGAGCGCCTGCAGGCTCTGTAGGGGCCCCTACTGGTCTTCCATCGGTGGGTTCACGGTCGCCGCCAGTCGGGCCCCTTGAATCCATTGATGGATTCAGGGCTGTGCCAGTTGAGCACCTCGGCCTTTCGCGGTGCTCACTCCAATGCCAATGTCCCATGGCGGTTTCATCCCCAACTCCAACACGGAGCTGGACGAGCATCGTTCAACGCTGCCGCCAACGGGGGGCAAACCCCTCTTGTCAGAGCCTGTGCCTTATTCTATCGATAGGCCTGGATTGGGGGATTATTGGGAGGGGTCTGCAGACCTGTATGGATACCAGTAAGAAGATCCAGTATGTAGATCTAGCAGATGCCAGTTGACTGGACACCTCCCCAGACACTGGCCTGGTCTCTCCCCCTACATTGGCTACGGAGGAGGGTGCTTCATTCGCAATGATGATGCGAAGGCCGACTAAGGTCCTAGACTTTACGCTACCCTCAGTGGCTGTCCAGATGAACGTCTTGATGGAGGTGTTTCAGCCTATAGTTGCCCCAACTGAACCATTACTCCCATTCAATGAAGCCCTTACTGACATGATATTTAGGGCCTGGTCTAAGTGCTGTGCAGGGGCTTCTGTGCATAAGACAATTGCCCGCCACCATCATCCCCCCCCAGGGATCCCCAGTTTTCTCACCCAGCATGCCCCCCAGGAGAGCTTAGTGATCCAGGCCTCCACCTCCAAGGATAACCCGGGCGCATTCTCTACCACTCCACCGGAGAGGGAATCTAAAGAGCTGGATGCCTTTGGGAAGAGGATGTTCTCTTCTGCCAGCCTGGCATTGCTGTCAATGAAAACCGCGTGCCTCTTGGGCCGGTACTCCCATACCATCTGGATCTGGGACTCGGTTGCCCAAGTGCTGCCCATGGTCTTAGAGGAGGCACGAGCCATGCTCTCTCAAGCAGTTGCTGATGAGAGGGATGCAGCCAAGCTCACAATACGATGTGGGCTGGACACGACCGACTCACTGGGCAGAGCGATTTCATTGTCAGTGGCCCTTAGACGCCATGCCTGGCTGAGGACCACTGGCTTCTCGGCGGATGTCCAAGCTTCGCATGCAGGATGCCCGTTGATGGCTCCCGGTTGTTTGGAGAGAAGGTAGACTCCGAGCTGGAGCGCTTTAAGGACGCAGAGCTACTGCCAGGTCCTTCGATCTGTCCATGGCCTCTCGCCAACCCAAGTTTGCCTTTCGCCCCTTTCATTGCAATGAAAGGGGCTTCCAACTGCTTCTTTAGATGCCAAGCCACCAAACTGCACAATCTTTTTGTGGTCCAGGATGCGGTTCCCTCAGACAATGTGGGACAAGCGACCAGAGGTTGAGTCAGTCCACCAACCCCCAGCAGCCTCCAAACCCCTTTAGTGCGCTCTCTGACTATCATGGGCATCATGTGGGGAGCAGAATATGCCATCGCCTGCCCCACTGGTGCTCAATAACACCAGACCGTTGGGTTTGGCAGTTCGCCCAAAGGGACTACTCCTGCCTCTGTGACCACCCCCCACCCATGCCACCTACTTACCATAAACTGACGGGGGACCACTTCTCTTTGTTCCGTCAAGAGGTGTTTGCTCATTTGGCCTATGACACTGTAGAGAAGATGCCGACATCAGAAGTAGGTCATGGTTGCTATTCCCACTGCTTTCTGGTGCCCAAGAACGATAGAGGCCTTTGTTCAATTCTAGACCTGTTCCTTCTCCATTTTTTCCTAAAAAAGTAGAAATTCAAAAGCTCGCGTAAGTCCTTTCTGCCCGGGAGATTGGATGGTAGCGTTGGACTTGTCTTTCTCTACATCGACAACTGGCTGTTGAAGATGGGCTTGTTTCAGGCAGTAGTCTTCCACTTTCAGACTAGCACGAATCTCCTGCACTCGCTGGGGTTCCCTATCAACGTGCTGAAGTCACATCTGACTGCTTCTCTGACTCTCCCTTTCTTCAGAGCGGTTTTGGACACAGCGCAGTTTTGGGTTTACTCTCCTGAGCAGCGATTTCAGGTTTTTCAGGCTATGATACCAGTGTCTCGACCTCTATCCTGGATTTTGGTGAGATTGACTCTGAGGCTGTTGGGCCTCATGGCCTACTTAATTCTTCTTGTGGCATGCCCGTTGACATGTGAGGGCTGTGCAGTGGGACCTGAAGTTCCAGTGGGCACAGCATCAGGGAAAACTCTCTGACTTGGTCTAGATGTGGGGGAACTGCAGAAGACCTGCCGTGGTGGATAACGAACCACGAATGGGTCAGAGGCAGACCCCTCTCCCTTCCCTAACCAGAGCAGATGCATCACTTCTGGGCTGGGGTGGACATCTGGGAGAGGTGGAGGTCAGAGGACTCTGGTCTCCAGCGAATTCGGACTGTACATCAACCTGTAGGAGCTCAGAGCGATCTGGCTGGCATTGAAGGATCTGGCTGGCATTAAAGGACTTTCTTCCTTCAGTCAATCAATCAATCAATCAATCAATAGTTCTTTATTCGATGGTTAAAAATCATCATAAAAGATTCCACATATATACAGTTAAAACAATATTAAATCAGTTTACAGAACATTGAATGATACTAAAAATGTGCAAATAAATTATTAGTCACATACAATCCTCAAAAATGGGTTACCTAAAGCTAGCAAGCTGCCAATTCTACAGTCTTCCTGAATGATGCTACCCTCTAGAAACTCTGTCTAAATGCAAATTTTAAAAAACTTATCACTGCACATAGAGTCAATGGGTCACTAGCCCTTTGTAGAAAAATCAATGCCTCCTTGGCCCGAGTAAACCTTTCCTTTTTCAAGATGCCTATCAAAAATCTACGTCTAGGGAGGCTATAAATAGGACATAAAAGTACAAAATGAAGGGTGTCCTGCGGAGACCTATTGTCGCAGCCGCAGGCACCCTTCTGCTCAATTGACCTACTAAAACCAGCTGGTTCTTCCAATAAATAAGGTAAAAAATTGAGCCTAAAACGTGCCATTAAAAACCTCTCTTGGGCATTATAGAGGACACACAAGTATGGTTCCAACCCCCTAGTTGTTACAAGCCTGCTATGGGCGCTCACCGAGGGTTTAGTCTCTTCTAGTGTGCTCCTGTCCACTGCTCTTAGTTCCAGGAAGCTTCTCTTTAATTTTGATTTATCCTGTGCTATAATCGATAGAGGGTTAAGAAACATCTCTAGGTGACCCATATTTTCCAGAGTGTTCTTGACGTAGCTGATCCATGGGATTTTCAAATAATTGTCTCTTCCCCGGCAATCTTGCATGATCATCCTACTCAGTGCTGCTTCAGGATTCGTCCATAATTTAAGCCAGGCCAAAATTGGTCTGAACTTGATCAAATCCTCTATGTAGGGTCTGCCCAGTTCTTGATGGGCAATAACAGCTGGCGTGCAATTGGGAACGTTCAATATTGAACGCAATATTTTATTTTCTTCCCTTTGTATACCATCCAAATTTATAAAACCCCATACTTCTGAACCATACATAGTTTTTGGGCAGCACATTGAGCCATACAGGTTTATTGTTTGTTCAGGGCTCCACCGGCCAACTTTTCTCCCGTAACCGGAAATTGCACCAAAAGATGCCACCGATTTTCCACTTATTTCTTGTGCAAGGGGTGTGAATTTTAGAGATTCGTCAAATAGCACCCCTAAATATGAAAATGTTTGCACCCTTTCAAGGATATGGGTGCCAATCCTATAGGTGAAACCGGTCAGTGGCCTATGGCCTGCTGTCATTATATATGATTTTTTTAAGTTGACAGACAGGTCAATTGTCTCCATGAATTTAACAAACCCGTCGATCAGGATCTGCAGGCTATTGGGGGTCCGTGCCAGCAGTACCGCATCGTCTGCATACAGCAGCACTGGGATATTGCGGGTCCTGACCCTTGGGCAATCTGCTTTCAAATTAATGAGGAATTGTTCCAGATTATTAATGTACAGTGAGAACAAAAAAGGGGCTAGGATGCATCCCTGCCTCACTCCACTTGTGCATCCAAAAGATTCTGTCAAACCCCCATCTTTATTGTACCGTACCCTAGCCGAGGTTTCACTATGTAATTCCCTCAGTATATGGATTAACCCGGGGTCAATTCCCAACTGACTCATTACTGTCCATAACTTATTCCTGTTGACGTGGTCAAATGCAGCGGCCAAGTCCATGAACCCCAAATACATAGCTTCATTGCTGGTCTTGGTGTACTTTGCTACCAGCATATATAGGTTCAGGCATTGGTCGCTAGTTGACCTGCCAGTCCAGAAACCGTACTGGGCATCTGAAATTATACTATTATCATCAGCCCACTCAGTCAGTCTGGTCAAAATTACCCTGCCCAAGATTTTAGCAGTGACATCTATCAAAGAGATAGGCCGGTAGCATTGGGGATCATCTTTACTCCCTTTCTTGAAAATAGGGACTATAATTGCCGTTGACCAGGATCGTGGCAAAGCGGTCATTATAGCAGCGTTTATCACTCTAGTTACAATAGGGGCCCAGAGATCTACTTGACTCAGGAATAAATCTGGGGGGGTCCCATCTGGGCCCGGGGCTTTGTTCTTAGTGAGTCCCTCAATACCCAATCTAATCTCTTCTAACGAGAAAACCACTTCGTTACTCATAATGCTTGTCCCCTTTTCCTTTAATAGAGTCTCCTTCCCATAATTATATAGCCCCTCAAAATGGGAGATCCATTGTTCGGGGAGGATATTTGAGGCAATCTCCGGGGCATTATTGTCTTGAAAACTAGGGGAGTTTATGAGTCTCCAGAATTCAGTTATATCCCTGTTTTCAGATGCCTCCCTCAGGGCCGCCCATGCTTCCACCTGTAGTGTGACTTTCCGTCTTTTTAGCTCCTTCTTGTAAGTTGACCTGCAGGTTTTTACTACGGCCTGGTCCCTCGGGTTGCCACTCAGGGCCATTTTTAGGTTCTTCAGTGCTCGTGTGCAACCCCTATCAAACCATTTCGGTGAATCTAGGTGAGGTTTTTTAGGGGCCTTGGCCGACAATAATTCGTTCACCAGGCACGTTATTTGGTCGAACGCTTTTATAAGGTAAGCCCCAGCCACCGATGGGTCTAAGCACTCATCAATGAGAGACTTGCCTTTTTCCATCAAGGTTTTGTAAAATCTTGGCCCATCTATTTTTGCCCACTTAAGCCTTCTGCCCTGTGCCATCACGCATTCCATGGTAGTGCCATCCACTAACTTAGATTTTTGTTTTCCTTGGAACAGGAGCTCCATGACCAAAGGGTTATGGTCGCTAAATGGGCTCCACTCGATGTCTACCTTGATAATGCGATTTTTTTAGGCCTCTCGAGGCAAGTATGTAATCTATATAGGACGAGCACCCTCTCCCCTTAAAAGTGGGGGGGAGAGTGCTATCTGATCCCGAAGTGATCATGTCAACTGTGTGCTCAAGGTCATAAGAATGAATCAGCCTGCCCCATTCCATACCACTTAGAGAGTGGCTGAAATGGGGACCCTTTTCTATGGGACAGTTGGACCAGTTAGCACTGAGGGGAAACAACCCCGGGCACAAGTGGCAATTCAAGTCTCCCATAACTAATAACAGAGGGGCCAAAGCACCCTGGGCTAGGGAGAGTTCATGTTTCAACCTGGCATCCAACTCCTTCAGAGTAGAAAAATCATTATCCGAGGCAATGGCATTATACACATTGAACAAAACAAGACCCAATCCTTTGTTTCTAAACCTAAGGGCCTGTATGTTCCATGTGGACCAATCCACCTTGGACCATTTGCCTTCTATATTAAGATCAATATATGTTAGCAGGCCACCCTTGGCCCTGCCAGAAGAGTTTTTCTGGGCGGGTACAAAAAAACATTTGTAACCAGCTATTTGGAAGTGAGTATTATCCGTGGCCCAGGTTTCTTGCAGACAAATGATATGGAAAGGGGTCATAAACTGCTGCCATTCCTTGTTGTTAAATTTTCCTGCAATACCTGCTATATTCCACGAGATAATTCTCAGCCCCTCGTTATCAATGATGACGGGCCCTGCCACTTCCAGTTCTTGGCTGATCGTAAATTGCCCCCCATTATCCTTTCCAGGGGGTTGTATCTTTGTGCCACTATCCTCTTTTCTGTGCTTAGTAGCTATGGTGACTGCCTCGGGGGATGTTTGTACATAACCCACACCAAGAGTAACTGAAGCTCCTAAAGTTTTTACTAGAGTCTTGGGCCTGTCCCCCCCAGGTGCCGGCCGCCCTTCTTCAGTGGATAAGCCATATCCCAAAAAGGCTTCATCCAACAGGCCTACCTGGTCGGGTATTAGAAGGTCCATATCTGCCTGTACTAAAGAAGAGTGAGAGACGAGTGGTCAATCAGTCTCCTCTAGTGACCTTAATGGGGCGAACCTATTTACCCGGGACGCGTGTCCTCCCTCCCATACCCCCATAGCTTGTTTGGGAAAATTCAGATCTCTATTTAAGCCGGGATGTCGTCCCCCCACATGTCTCCAAACATGATGCTGTCCCTCATTTGATACCTGATGCCTTGAATAAAAGAAACTAAGTGGCAGGGGCCTTATATTTGTCATACTTCCAGAGGGTTCCGAACTCAAAATATGCTCAACCACCCTGCTGTCCCTGAAGTTTGCAATGATACAGTTTCCCTCAATATTTTTTGGGCTCCTCCCTATCCAGTTCACTCGTCTAACCAGGAGGATTTCCCCATCCTGGTTGTTGGCAATAGGTTTATTCTGATTAAGCCAAAAGATGAGTTTATTTTTTAACTCCTCGTGAGATTCTTTCTGTGCTTCTTTAAGTTCTGGAACCCCTGCAAACACAACAACCAACGGGCATGCCTCAGGGGGAAGATTTATCGTGGGGAGTTGCTTGTGTATAGTGGGGGGCCTCTCTTCGTGGGCAACTACATCAATTATTGGACCAGCCAGGGGCTGAGACTGTGCATCTATGTTCTGTTTCCCCAAACCTTTGTCAGGGCACCGTTTACTCTCACTATTGGTGTCTTTGCTAGCCACTTGTCCATGCGGGGTTGGCAGGCCATGAATTTGTGCTAAAATTGTATGTGTGTTCCTGCTATCATTGGTATTGCTCACCCTTTTGGGGACTGAGTTGGTCACTAAGGGGCTAATATGAGTACTTGGTGCACCTATCAAGGGGTCTTTAGACACTCTATTCTTTATCTCACTTAATATTTTATCCAGTCTGCTTGTGACCGGCTTTAATTGATTAATAATCAATAATTCTACCTGGGTCTGAAGATCTGACATGATCTTGTTTAGCCAGATTGGAGCATCTGTCGGTGGATTTGTCTGAGTAGCACGGTCAATCCCACAGGTATTTCTATTAATTGGATTGGTAAAAGGGGCTGCGCTATTCGTAATCATTCGCTTTTTGGGAGCGCATTTCTTTTTTGTGCGTGTAGTGGTACGTTTAGTATAACCAACCTCCTTTTTTTTACTAATAAACGTAGATTGGGCACATGAGATGTCCCTCTCGCTGGTTTCTAGTGTGCTGGGGGGCGAAATAAGCAGAATCTCCTGCTCCTGGACAAGATCAAGGTCAGGAGTTAAAGAGAGACGTCTCTCGGTGCGCTCAATTTCACTAGATACAGCCCCTAGCGCTTTTTTTAGCATACGGTCAATCGCTGTAGGCTGCCTAATAACAGGAAAAACCGGGCTATTAACTTCGTTCTGTCCCTGGGAAGCTTCGACAATACAACGCTTAGATCTTGATGAACGTGTCTGTGCTTTGCCGGCCATGCTTCCCCCAACAGCAGGTCAATATCTATACGAGTATCGTGGGTTATTATGTTCACCCACCTTCTGCAACATAAACACTGAGCCTCGTTTAGAGATAACCTCAACTTCCACACCGAGGGCACTGGTTAGGTCACAAACATACAGGTTATATTATGCCAACGATGTTCACAGAGTCTCAACTGGCGTTACTCACAATGGGATGTCCAAGTCACGTGGTCAATAGGGTGGCCCAGCCCAGCCTCTGTCTGCCCCTGACGGCCACAGACGGCCCGCCCTCTGCCCTGGCTCAGCCCGGCGACGCCCGCGCGCGTCCCGCGACGCGGGGGGAGCCTCGATTGAAGTAGCGCCTCCGTGCGCGCTTTCCGCCGGATGTGGGCGGGACACAGGGTGGCTGCTGGGGGCTGTAGTCCTCCTCCACGGCGGCCTCGGTGCAACAGAGGCGGCGAGGGAGACTACCGCCGATAAACCAAGGAGGTAAGAGGGACTCTTCCCTCCAAGCCCTCGAACCCGGTACAGGACTGCTGCGTGGCGTTGCGCTGTTTGGTCAAAATCCGGTCCCCCCGCTCCACCGGGGGAGCCTCTTCCTTCAGTCAAGGGAAGGCTGGTATAGGTGTTCGTGGACAACACCACCGCCATGTGGTATTGCAACAAACATGGCGGGTGGGGTAGTGGACCCATTGTCAAGAGGCCTGCTCCTCTTGACTTGGCTGGAACCCCTAGTGATTCAACGCCTAGTGGGCTCTCTGAACGCCATGGCGGACAAACTCAGCCTTCGATGCTTAGCGGTTTACGAATGGCGTCTCCATCCAGAGATGATGCAAGGTCTCTTCCA
This sequence comes from Triturus cristatus, assembly GCF_964204655.1. Lineage (NCBI taxonomy): Eukaryota > Metazoa > Chordata > Amphibia > Caudata > Salamandridae > Triturus > Triturus cristatus. The sequence continues at coordinate 1,274,291,849 of NC_140592.1, read as the reverse complement.
AGATTGAGAAGAGCCTTGGTTGGATCTGTACACCTTCATCGAACGCAAAATGTCAGCAGTTTTGCATGCAGGAGTTTCCAAGGCGGCTCTTGCTCAGAGACACTTTTCGTCTCGAGTGGCGCTCAGGCCTCCTGTAAGCCTTTCCGCAAATACCACTCCTGCTCCGAGTTCTCAAGATCAGGAATGACCGGGCCCAAGTCATTGTTGTGGCTCCAGATTGGGCACAGACAGGCTGGTATCACGGGCTGTTGAGCATGAGCACGGGTCCTCCGATCAGGCTGCCTCTTCAGAAGGATCTTCTGTCGCAGCAAAAGAGCCGGATTCCCCACCCGAACCTGAAAATACTCCGCCTTCATGCGTGGAAAATGAGTGGCCAAAGTGGACCGCGATCGACCGTGTGCCCGAAGTCTGCAATGTTTTCTTGGCAGCCAGGCGTCCCTCTATCAAGACTGTATGTGGCTGCTGTTTGAGCAAGGTTGTGGCATGGTGTACTGATAAACCAGTGGACTATCTATCTGAACCCCTTTCCCAGATTCTCGTGTTTATTCCTACCCTAGCCCAGGAGGGCTCTGCTTTGGGGACATTGAAAGGTTCTTAGTCTTCCAAATTGGCATTTTGGCGGTTGGCTGATCAGCCATCCCTTTTCAAATTCTGTTTTGTAAGTAGTTTTCTCCAAGGTCTTTCACACGTTATCACCAACTCCTTTCATTATGCCTCATTGGGCCCTCAACTTAGTTCTTACATTTTTTATGTGTGATCCCTTTAAGCCGCTACACAACTGTTCTACCAGGCTCCTTACCACAAAGAACGACCTTTATTGTAGCGCTAACATCTGCTCAGAGGGTCAGTGAGCTACTGATCCTGTCATTACAGCCTCCGTACCTGAACATCTTCCCAGACAAACTGGCCCTTCACACTAGAGCTTCCTTCCTACTGAAGGTGGTGACTCGCTTTCATGTATGTGTGCCCGTCACCCTGCCTACCTTGTAGCTCCGCCTCACCCCTCTAAAGAAGCGGATAGACTTGGGTCAACTAGACCCAAAGAGAGCGTTGTTCTACCTTGACCACATTAAAGAATTCCAGGTGGATGTTCAACTCTTTGTGGGATGCGTCAGAGCCAAAAAAGGAAAGGCGGTGCAGAAACGACCCCTCTCACAATGGTTTGTGTTCTGTATTAAAACCTGCTACGCATTGGCCTAACGGCAACCCCCTGAAGATTTCCGAGCTTATTTCACCAGAGCCAATGCTGTGACCACTGCGTTAGTTCGTGAAGTACCTGTCCTGGATATCTGTCAGGCAACTATGTGGGCTTCTTTACACACATTTATGAAGCACGGACAGTCAGGTCTGGTGTAACGGTCACTCTGTCCGTTCAGTTCTGATCGGGTAGTGTTGCAGCCCCACCTCTGGGGAGGGATTGCTTGGGTATCCATTTTAAGGTAAGGCATCTGAGCTAGAAGTCTCGATCAGACGAACAAGTTACTTTCCTTTGGTATTGCCTTATCTGGTAGAGATTCTATCTAGCTGCAGGTTCCTTACCACCCACCCATCATCCCCGCTCTGTGAGCGGATTTCAGAGTAAAGGGTTGCTTCCCTTTTAACACACCAGTGGTCAGTGTCCTTCATAGCTCTGTGCTTCTGGCGTGTAAAGTCGTGAAAAGAAATTGACATAAGCACCCTGGGGTCATGCCTTTGTAGGCACAGCGCACGTCACTTCTGCTGCCGCTGTCGACAACGCCACTTACCGGCGCACGGAGGTACTGTTCATTAAAAATATCCAGAACCAGTCTGATGCCAGGGGAATGTTCTAAGGTAAGGAATCTATGGCTAGATAGTCTCTGCCATATAAGGCATTACCGGAGGTAAGTAACTTGTTTAAGTCTCTGGCTGCATCACACTGTGGCCTCTTGGTTACAGGTTCTGGTACCTGTCTGCATCATGCCGTGGACTCTGTTTATAGGTTCTGGTACCTGTCTGCATCATGCCGTGGACTCTGTTTATAGGTTCTGGTACCTGTCTGCATCATGCCGTGGACTCTGTTTATAGATTCTGGTACCTGTCTGCATCATGCCGTTTACTCTGTTTATAGGTTCTGGTACCTGGCTGCATCATGCCGTGGACTCTTGTTACAGGTTCTGGTACCTGGCTGCCTCGTGTGGCACCTTGCTTGTACTGTGTGGTCCATGGACGCATTATGTAGGGGTATATCTGATTGCACTTGGCTGCCCTCATATGGCCTCTTGGGAGTAAAGTGTTGCCCATTGCTACATCATACAGAGGCACTTTGTAGTTCCTCCGGCATCCGGCTCCTTTGCTTGCACCCTTGGCTGGCTTCAGTGGCCCTTGCATTGACCGTGCTGTCCCTGTCAGTATATTGAAATGGTTTCTGTGTGCATCTTATGGGACCTGGTTGTTTTTGTGTGAGCCCTTAGTAGCCTCACTTGGTCTTTTGGCTGTGTCCTGCAATGTTCCCTCCCTGGCTACATCTTATGGTACATGGTTGCCTCGCAGGGGCTTTTGGCTGTTTGATGCAATCCGGTGTGATAGTCCCTTTTTAGGTCTCGCCTGAGCCAGCGCTTTAGCGCTGCTCTGGCGAGAGTTTTAGTAAGCGGGATTTGGAAGTGCAGACTAGTGGCTTTTCAGGCCTCCAGCTACAGTGCATGTGCGCCGGGCGCGCGCACCATTTGGCAGCCTGCGTGATCACTTTTGCGGCTGCTTTTATGTTCAGTGAGCCGCACGGCCACTGAGAACATCAAAGCAGCCGCAAAAGTGATCACCATTTGGCAGCCTGCGTGCCTCTCTCCGCCTACCCCCCTCCCTTATCCCACTTCCTGCTTGTTTTGTGTGTAACTCACATAGCCCTCAATCGGCCATAAGACCAGCATCTCGGCGATTTTGGTTGTCCGGGGATCGCATACTTTCTCTTCCTGCCACAGGCTTATACAGCTGCATGTGGGCCGCTATGTGGTTTACTTTACTTTGAGACATAAAATGCAGTCACCCTACACATGCCCCCTCCCATACTATGCAAAAAATACTTGGTCTTCTGCCACCCTCGCCCACAAACCTCTGCAAAATCCTCCAAATCCAACCAAACTCAAAAATAATTACCTGGATTCTTGCTCCCTCCCTACCCTGACCATTTTCTGACCAGTCAAATCCCCCCCCCCCAACCTCACATACCCACCCACCCTCTCCCACTGCACAGCTGTGTCCTGCGATCTCATATTGAGAGCGGAAACGTGGCACCACATTGTCTGTGGCTCTGAGAGAGGCGCTTGACAGGCTCAGCTCGGGTCATCAGAGGCCTACATGGACTGGGAAGGGAGTGGCTGCAGCAGGCACAGCGCCACCCGCATTCTACCGGCTGCCTCAGGTCTGTGGAGGTCCAGGAGAGGTGGAAGAAGGCGGGTGAGACCTCCAGCGGCCATGTTACCACCACGCTCGGATCTCTCGAGACACAGGGCAGGTGGCACAACAAAGCAGAAGCAAGCGCGTCCTGTAGTGACGTCACACCAGACGTTTACCAGCTTTTGATCGGGTTGTAAACAGCATCAGGACATACGTATTCGTGTTTTCAGTGTCATTACCAAAGCCCAATCTTTAGTTGATTTCACCTCCAAGGGGCAGAGTTTTATCCATCTAGTGTAACCCAGAAACGTTTTACGATCAGTTAAGTGGTGTTTTATGAAACAGGTTAGCAGCGTGTAAGTGCTGCTAATATTGTCTCCTAGGTGAGCCGAGGTACAAGTAAATAAATCAATTTGCCCACGGTCACACGATTTAGTTCTCTGGGGGAAGTCCAAGTTACACATAAAGTCTCCTAGTTCCACAGCAGATTATAAGGTCGACAAACCTATTCTAGCTGATAAGAGCGATACATATAACCAGTCTGTTCATCCATGACCTGCCAGTGACATTGCCATAAAGGCCTCCGTATGACACGGTCGAGCAAACACGTGCAATGCCTACTAGTGCATGGGAAGTGGAAATGGTTCATGAGGAAACTGGTACAAAGAGCAGACATGGGGGACACTTAACTAACGACAATCATTAGCATCTAAGGTCACCAGCGTCTGTGTGGCCTGCCCAATCAAAGCACCCAAAGAGGAACTTGAGACACGCCAGAACATAACAAGCATTGAAAATGCAATCGGCCTCGCATTATTTAAGTTTGAGCTATTGGTGTTGCATTATTTAAGAATGCCAATAGCTCACACTTGAATAATGCGAGACCCATTGCATTGCAAATGCTTGTTGCATCTTTCGGCTCCTTGACTGTTCTATGCCCCATGACTACATCTTTTTACCTGGCCACCTACCATATCCCCGTGGCTGCTTATGCTTCCCATGACTGCCTCGTGCAGTGGTCCATCTCATGGTACCTGCCTGCGTCACATTGCCCATTAGCTGACTCGCGTGGCTCTAGGTTGGACCTTGCTGCTTCAGGCTGCACATCTGATGGCCCCTGGCTCCCTCGCATTGGCCCTTAGCTGCACCACGGCCCCTGATTGCATCGCACATCCTGTGATTGCTTTGAGCAAAGCTCCTAACTTGGAAGCCTCACCTGGCCCGTTAGCTGTGCCGTGCATCGTACAATAGCCCCAGGCCAAATCTGTGATATGTGTGTTCCTTACTTAGCCTGTTGGCCGTCTTATGTGGCCCTCTGGCTGAGAAGTGTTCTGGGGCTGCATCCTGCGGTGGCCCCTGACTGCTTCGCATGGGCCCTTGGCTGTATTCTGTTGAACACGAGTGTTCTGGGGCTGCATCCTGCGGTGGCCCCTGACTGCTTCGCATGGGCCCTTGGCTGTATTCTGTTGAACACGAGTGTTCTGGGGCTGCATCCTGCGGTGGCCCCTGACTGCTTCGCATGGGCCCTTGGATGTATTCTGTTGAACACGAGTACAGATGATTAAGATGGTGACAGCTCCCAGATTTAACTATGTTTTTGGTGTAGGTCCCTGATTAGTCCTGTGTGTCCCCTTCGTGCTATAAATCAGGGCATAAAGAGGTTTATCTGGGCAGGCAGGAACCACAACTTACATTTTCAAGGTTGCATGCGGATTGCAGTCAGGCGGTCTTTGGCTTCCTGACATGCGGCTTTACTATTTGGCTCAAAATGTATCGCAAGTGGCTTATCTGTTGGCTTCTATTGCGGATCAGCCACAGTGGGTGGCCTGAGGCCGGGATATTGCTGACTCCTGTGGGTTCAGGCATCTTGTACAGTATACAGTACCCGTGTCCTAGCAGCCCCGTGTGTTCCTCTGGACATAAAGGCTATATGGACCCCTTGGAGAGAGTTGCACCGTCTCCTGAGTGATTGCGCAGTTCATATGGATGGGCCACTTTGGAGCAATGAGGGGATTACTGTAGATCGACAACGGATCAGATGGGCTCCATGGGACGAACAGGGAATTGAATCAAGCGGATTTCTCCTCCATGCCGACGTGTGTCCCTTTGAGTCGTTCACATCGGACTTTCCTCTCCCAGACACCGCCCTGAAGTGTTGGCGAGAGCGGCAGCGCTTGAGGGCTGAACTAGGGCAGACCAGAGTCGTCGTTCAGTTTCGCCGATTGTGGAATACCGTAGCTTGAGGGGCTCTTCCAAGGGTGCTGTGTCTATATTGTCGATAAGTGTTTGGTACGTATTATACTCGTGTGATGCTTGTTTCATGGCTAAATCTGACTGGCAGGAGCGCTTAGGAGTGGAACTCAGAGGGCGAAGTGGAAGAAGCTTGGAGCAGCATGGCCGCTCGCTGAGAGGCGCGCTTAAAGTCTGCTTATCTTAAAGTTTTACATAATTGGTACTGCTGTCCTTTCATGTTGTGCAGCGCCTGTCTAGTTCCGAATGTGGCGAGTTGGAGGTGTTTTTGCATAGCGTGATCTGTCACATACTTTGGTCATGCCCTGCATTCGATACATGTTGGCGTCATATGTGGGAAACGCCAAGTTCACCTCGTTGTAGCCCTTTTGAGGAGTCGCACAAAAGGCCCGTTACGTGACTTTATCGCTTGGAGCAACAGGATTCTCCTTGGCGCAGATGGATATAGACGTCTCTTATGGTGGCCAAGATCTGCGTTTCAAGCCCTCGGCGTCTGCCCTGGGGCCCCCACACCAGGAGGGGACAGCTGAGCTTTCAAGATGAGCTGCGTGTGAACGCCGAACTCCCAGGGTTCAAGATCGAACCCGTATATGTGATGAGGGTTGGGGTCCTTTCCTGAGCCTGTGTTCATGGGCTGTTTTCCTTTGGCATGGGGGTGCTTCGTTTATTCATTGATTTGAGATCGAGTTTGGCTGCTTTCATTTGAGGACTGGTGTCTGGCAGGATGTGCTTGGGGCTTGTGGTGTTGTGTGTTTGTTTGGGGGAGTATGTTTTTTGTGGTGGGCGGTTACCCTAGGTATTGCTTAAACTGTGCTGGTCACGCGTCATGGCTCAACTCTTTCTTATTGGGGTTTGTTTTTCTTCTCTTTGTCTATCTTCTTTCTTTCTTATGATCTTATTACCTATTGGGATCCTATTTCGTCTTGTTCTTTTGTTGGGGTGAGGTACTTTCTGGGGTACTTTGTACTTTCTTACAGTTGTTTCTTCTTGGATTATGAAGATCACCTTAAAGGAATGTATAGAAAGAATAGGGGCACCATGTGCTGCGCTCTCGGTCACTGGGCCGCATAATGGCCTCTTTAATGTATTGAGTTGTTCCTTGTATGGTATTGTAATTGCATTTATATAGCGCGTACTATCCTTGACAAGGTGTTGAAGCGCTTTGTCGGCGAGTAGCGCACTACTCCGGGACCCAACCAGGATTAGTGGTGAATTAGTATTCGGAAATATGAGATTCATTTGAGCGGTGGACAAGTGAGTCTGTTTGGTTTGAAAAGGATGGGGAGGGATGGGGGAGGGAAGGGTTTGCATTTATAAAGGCTTGCTACCCCTGATGAGCTGTTGGAGCATTTTTCGGAGAGTAGCGCGCTACTCTGCAGCTCAAAAGAGATAAGTGGTGAATTAGTGTAGGGAAATATGAAATTAAATGGATTTGAGCCACTTGGCCCCTGACTACCACTTATGCACTTGGCTGCCTTGTGTGGTCCCTCCGCCGTGCCATGCGTCCTGTGGCTGCCTCGTGTGGCCCCTCGGCTGTGCCGTGCGTCTCGTGGCTGCCTCGTGTGCCTCTCGGCTGTGCCATGCGTCTCCTGGCTGCCTCGAGTGGCCCCTCGGCTGTGCCGTGCGTCTCGTGGCTGCCTCGTGTGGCCCCTCGGCTGTGCCATGCGTCTCGTGGCTTCCTCATGTTCCTCTCGGCTGTGCGTTTCGTGGCTGCCGTGCGTACCCCTTGGCTGTGCCGTGCGTCCTGTCCACCGTGTGCGGCCCATCCCTGTACCATATATCCTGTGATTGCCTCGTGTGACCCCTCGACCGTGCCATGCATCTCGTGGCTGCCTCGTGTGGCCCCTTGACTGTGAGTGCGTTGTGTGGCCCCTCGGCCGTGCTATGCTTATTTTTTCTGCCTCGCATGGCCCTTTGGCCGTGCGTCCTGTGGCTGCCTCTTACGGCACCTTGACTGTGTTTTGCGTCCCCCGGCCGCCCTGTGCGGTGACCCCTGGCTGCCTCCCGTACCCGTGGCTGTGCTGTGCTTCCTGCCCACCGTTTGTGGCCTCTCGCTGTACCATATATCCTGTGGTTGCCTCGTGCGGCCCCTCAATCGTGCCATGCATCTCGTGACTGCCTCCTGCCGTGCGTCCTGTGGCTGCCTCCTACGGCACCTTGACTGTGTTGTGCGTCCCCCGGCCGCCCTCTGCGGTGATCCCTGGCTGCCTCCCGTACCCGTACCCGTGGCTGTGCTGTGCTTCCTGCCCACCGTTTGTGGCCTCTCGCTGTACCATATATCCTGTGGTTGCCTCGTGTGGCCCCTCAATCGTGCCATGCATCTCGTGACTGCCTCCTGCCGTGCGTCCTGTGGCTGCCTCCTACGGCACCTTGACTGTGTTGTGCGTCCCCTGGTCGCCCTGTGCGGTGACCCCTGGCTGCCTCCCGTACCCCGTGTCTGTACCGTGGCCCTTGTCTGCGCGGCGCCCCCTCACACTCCGCTGTTCTCTCCCTGGCCCCTCCATCGCTGCAGTTTACTGATAACTGATTTATGGGCCGTGCCCCTGCTCCATGTCAGAGATAATTCATGGCGCACGGCGCAGATTGTATTTACGTCGGAATTAATGGGCAGATAGATAGTGATGTTAGAGCGCAGGCCCCCGTCTGCGCGCCCCCGGGCACACAGTGCATTAGCGTCAGCCGCCCTGGCAGCGCCTCGCGAGGCCCGGGCGGTGTTCGCCGCGCTAATAAAATCTCTCTTCTCTGTCTTTGATAATTGCCCTATGAAACTGACGTGTAACACAATTACCTCAGCTTTAGATGCAGATCGCTTGTAAGTAATTGGGGGCAGTAAAAGGCGATAATCCACCCCGCCTTCTCTTCCTAGCACCTCCTCTGTCCGTCTGTTTGTGTCAGTCAGTCAGAAGATACGTTCATTGGGCCCATGGACCGTTAAAACTCACCCATTCACTCAAAAACAAAAGCTAATAAAACAGTTAAACATTTACAAATCATGGCGATACCTTAGAAATCAGCAATTCCGTCCGCACATAAAGTACAAAGCGCCAGAAAAACGAATGCCTCGTATTCCTGTTTTCAGCCAGTTGTAAACATCTCCCATCTGTACTTCCCTCCTCCAGCGAGAGCGCAGTACATAAAAGCAGAGTTTTCGTTTCCAAAATCTTATCCGTTTCCTTGCGGTGAAAGGGCAGGAGGCCCGCTTCAGTCCTGCCCTCTTTGCTTGCACCATCGACGAGGGAGGCAGGCTTGACAGGTTTACCAATTTGGGAAAAAGGGGGTGGTGATGGACAGAGTTTCTGAATGATGCAGAATACTCTTACCAAGTCAAGAGATCATGGTTTTAATCCATCACCGTTTTTAAGCTCACTGCACCATCCCAGCTCAGAACCTGGCTACATTTTCCCAAATCGATTTTATCCACACTCAGTGTGGGAGGGTATGCTCAGACGTGAGTCCCTTGCTCATTGCACCATCAGGATTCAGGCAAGCCGGGCCGACAAAGGCTGTGATGCCAGAAACCGGTCGGAAGCTTGTTTCCTTCCCAGTATAAGAATTGGCTTGATAGTTTGGTTTGCCCTGTTCCCATCATGCACTGGGACAGGTACAGACTAATTTGCATGTAGCCAGGTTCTGAGCTGAGATGGTGCAGTGAGCTTAAAAACGGTGATGGATTAAAACCATGATCTCTTGACTTGGTAAGAGTATTCTGCATCATTCAGAAACTCTGTCCATCACCACCCCCTTTTTCCCAAATCGATTTTATCCACACTCAGTGTGGGAGGGTATGCTCAGACGTGAGTCCCTTGCTCATTGCACCATCAGGATTCAGGCAAGCCGGGCCGACGAAGGCTGTGATGCCAGAAACCGGTCCCCGGAAGCTTGTTTCCTTCCCAGTATAAGAATTGGCTTGGTAGTTTGGTTTGCCCTGTTCCCATCATGCACTGGGACAGGTACAGACTAATTTGCATGTAGCCAGGTTCTGAGCTGGGATGGTGCAGTGAGCTAAAAAACGGTGATGGATTAAAACCATGATCTCTTGACTTGGTAAGAGTATTCTGCATCATTCAGAAACTCTGTCCATCACCACCCCCTTTTTCCCAAATTGACAGGTTTACCATGCACTGTCCTCCCAGCTGCCGTCAGTCCTTATATCCCACTCCTATAGAAGACTTCCGGTCCTTATAGATACTTTGTCTTACATCTAGTGATACAGCTTTGCTGATGGCCCCACAGGTCGGAAAGGGCCCCACAGTGCATGTCTTTGTCCCACCCAGCCCCTCCGTACTGGAGCAGCTCACCCCTTCTTATCTGAATGTGCCCTGAACATCTCACACTTAGAAAATGACTCCAGACGGAGCTCATTCAATTCAGCAGTTTCCGCTTTTGCTACTGTTTTTGCCTTGCACCGAGATACCCTCCCCTCCCCGTGGGGGAGGGTAAGGGGGGGATTTGTGCGCTATATAAATCATATTAACGTAACATAACAAGTAAACCAGTGTACAGCTGCGTTGGCCCTGTGGCAGTGGGCCACAAGTAAACCAGTGTACAGCTGCTTTGGCCCTAAGTAAACCAATGTACAGCTGCTTTGGCCCTCTGGCAGAGGGCCACAAGTAAACCAGTGTACTGCTGCTTTGGCCCTCTGGCAGAGGGCCACAAGTAAACCAGTGTACTGCTGCTTTGGCCCTGTGACAGAGGGCCACAAGTAAACCAGTGTACAGCTGCTTTGGCCCTAAGTAAACCAGTGTACTGTGGCTTTGGCCCTGTGGCAGAGGGCCACAAGTAAACCAGTGCACTGCTGCTTTGGCCCTCTGGCAGAGGGCCACAAGTAAACCAGTGAACAGCTGCTTTGGCCCTCTGGCAGAGGGCCACAAGTAAACCAATGTACAGCTGTGTTGGCCCTGTGGCAGAGGGCCACAAGTAAACCAGTGTACTGCTGCTTTGGCCCTGTGACAGAGGGCCACAAGTAAACCAGTGTACAGCTACTTTGGCCCTGTGGCAGAGGGCCACAAGTAAACCAGTGTACAGCTGCTTTGGCCCTGTGGCAGAGGGCCACAAGTAAACCAGTGCACTGCTGCTTTGGCCCTGTGGCAGAGGGCCACAAGTAAACCAGTGTACAGCTGCTTTGGCCCTAAGTAAACCAATGTACAGCTGCTTTGGCCCTCTGGCAGAGGGCCACAAGTAAACCAGTGTACTGCTGCTCTGGCCCTCTGGCAGAGGGCCACAAGTAAACCAGTGTACTGCTGCTTTGGCCCTGTGACAGAGGGCCACAAGTAAACCAGTGTACAGCTGCTTTGGCCCTAAGTAAACCAGTGTACTGTGGCTTTGGCCCTGTGGCAGAGGGCCACAAGTAAACCAGTGCACTGCTGCTTTGGCCCTGTGGCAGAGGGCCACAAGTAAACCAGTGTACTGCTGCTTTGGCCCTCTGGCAGAGGGCCACAAGTAAACCAGTGTACTGCTGCTTTGGCCCTGTGGCAGAGGGCCACAAGTAAACCAGTGCACAGCTGCTTTGGCCCTGTGGCAGAGGGCCACAAGTAAACCAGTGCACAGCTGCTTTGGCCCTGTGGCAGAGGGCCACAAGTAAACCAGTGTACAGCTGCGTTGGCCCTGTGGCAGAGGGCCACAAGTAAACCAGTATACAGCTGCTTTGGCCCTGTGGCAGAGGGCCACAAGTAAACCAGTGCACTGCTGCTTTGGCCCTGTGGCAGAGGGCCTCAAGTAAACCAGTGCACTGCTGCTTTGGCCCTGTGGCAGAGGGCCACAAGTAAACCAGTGCACAGCTGCTTTGGCCCTGTGGCAGAGGGCCACAAGTAAACCAGTGTACTGCGGCTTTGGCCCTGTGGCAGAGGGCCACAAGTAAACCAGTGTACTGCGGCTTTGGCCCTGTGGCAGAGGGCCACAAGTAAACCAGTGTACTGCGGCTTTGGCCCTGTGGCAGAGGGCCACAAGTAAACCAGTGTACTGCGGCTTTGGCCCTGTGGCAGAGGGCCACAAGTAAACCAGTGTACAGCGGCTTTGGCCCTGTGGCAGAGGGCCACGAGTAAACCAGTGTACTGCGGCTTTGGCCCTGTGGCAGAGGGCCACAAGTAAACCAGTGTACTGCGGCTTTGGCCCCGTGGCAGAGGGCCACAAGTAAACCAGTGTACTGCGGCTTTGGCCCTGTGGCAGAGGCCCACAAAGAATCCATTTACAGAGTCCGGCTGCTTGCATCTGGGCGTGAAGATCTGTAAACTGAGCACAGAGCAGGTAGGTGAAGTTTAAGGAAGAGCAAAGCACTCGTGTCCCTTGCATCTTGTCCTAGTCCTGTTACTCATGGGTTGCAAGTATCTTTATAATGCTCATGTGCATATTGTCACGTTGTTATGGCCTTTAGCTGAAAACAACGTTTGTCTCCGCACAGCAGATAGTTCAGAGCGGCTAGCCCCACCTGTCGCCATCCTCGGTGACACAGGCGTGCCTGTAAAAGCTTTCTAAGGGCCATGTCATTTTCCTGGCTGTGGAAATCTGCTGCTAAGTCGTTCCTTCGCCTGGCAGCGACAAAGGCTCCTGCTTGGCCGCCTCTCTCTAGCCATTGATTTCAGGACAGATAGAAGCTTGTTATCGCTTGAGCAGAGCGCCCCAGAGGGCGTCTGAAGCGGTAAATGATTTCTGGGCCGCGTGGCTCCTTGCCTTAGATTGCCTTTTGGGCTGTGACAATAGCGTACATTTGATCTACTGCATTACAGGCGTAGTGCAGTCTCTGGAGGCGTGGGCTTGTATGTGCATTTGTGACTGTTGTTTGCATCGCTGCCACCTGAATGACCTCATGTGATGGTGGAGGGTCTACCTAGTGTCGTGTAGATCCTAAAAATACATAGGATCTGCGTGTTTGTTGGACAACATAAACAAAGGGATTGATGTCCAGACTAATTCCGGACACCACCCACAGGATATGTTCGCCTTTAGACCAGCTGGCTCTCAGTGCCACCATAAGCCCCCTAAGCCTGCCAAGGAGCGAATAGTTTCTGGCAACCACTGAACATGACAACCCTTGACCCTTCAGGGATCGTGGAAACAGTAGAGTACTTTTCGCTCAGTCAATCGTGCTCACTTAGTCTCCGAGAGATGGACAGAATAAACGTTGGGGACATTTTGAATAAGTATTTATTGAACCAGCGTCATTCTACTATAAAACATGTTTGCTGCGACAATCAATAGACAGAAGTTAACATAAGTAATTACAAGAAGCAACAGAGTAAATAGAAGGTAGAATTCTACCATGGTGCTACACAGAGAATATATGCCGGCATATAAACATGGCAGTAATCAAGCGTACTCCCTCTATGCGTACACTACCTAAGTGTACCTCAATGTACCTAGCATGTATGTGGGTGTGAAGCCAAGAATCCCCTAGGAAAGAGCGAACCCCATTACTTGATGGGAGAGAATGAAGGACCCCGTCTTGGTCACGACTTGCGCACTCCTCAAGGGATGTCCGACCGCTGCGTGTTGATGCTTCAGCGTACAGGGACCTCAGTGTCTTGTGTCAGCGTCGAAGCGTCTCCTCTAGTTACCTAGGGAAGGTGCAGTTCTTTTATACCACAATGGTAGCCTTGGGGTTCCTACCACAATCGTTACGGTGTGAGTACGAATATTTAAATGAGCCTAAATCAATATTTGTACTATGCAAAGTAGCTCTGTCGCCCTAGGATGAAGATAACGATGACTTTTGTACAGAGTATGTTAATCCTGTTATGTGCGTCATGTGCAGGGGATTTACTTAGAATCCTCATGCATAATAAATGGGGCTAGTCTCCAGGACACCAGTCAACATTTATTCAGCACATAACTGGGTAAAAGGTCAGTTCTAGAACCGTTATGCAGAGCAAGATAGGGCACATGGAGGTAAAAGGTGGCTTTGCGACTTAGGCCTAGGTTAGGGAGCATAGCAGTCTGCTTTCAGAGCAGTGGTGATGCCGCTGCAGGGGAGCCACGGTTGGCATAAGCTGTGGCAGAGAACAAACGAGGGATGGCACAAGATGTGGCAATGGAGCCGGTGGTGCAGACGGCTGCGGTGGAGACGTGCTGGTGCACATGCGCTTTCATTGCCACTAAAGTGCTTTCCAGCGCGAATGCTTTTACACTCGGCCATGACCCGCACTGGACCATGGGTGGGTTTTCATGCCAAGTGCTTTTCATCACGTTAGCGTCTTCTGTACATTTTAATGCCTAGCAGCTTTAAACCATTGAAACTGTAACCCATCAACCTCACTGTGCCCTTTCACCGGCACTGAATCATCGACTGGCCTCACTCCACCCCAGGGGCTATCATGGCTTCTTTTATCGCAAGTCAAAAGAGCATTTCTCACTTTTAGTTTACGCATAATTTGACTATTACTCTTCAAATTGTAGAAAACGACTTCCCCTCTTTGTCAAGATGTTGATTCTGTCTCTAGTAGCACTTGATTTGTGTTCTCCTAGAGACCATCTACCCCTTAATCCGCATGTTGACTGTATCTTTGTTTTGGTCCCTGTACACCCCCTGGCCAGGCCAGCTGGGTTTGAATGTAAATATTTGCATCCTTTTTAAGACTACTTGAGTCTGTCTGTCATTTGTCCTTGGGAACTACAACCCCTGATTACCTGAAACCTTTACTTCTGTTCAGAACCCTTCATTGCATCAGTGGGGCACAGAAGTACATTTCTTCTCTTCAAGAACTAAAAGAAAGGACTACAAAATGCCTTAAGGTATTTATTTAATGCTCCCCTTTAAGATTGATAATTATTTAGAAATGTGAAAAATTCGCCATTTGCTCCCACTGAGAACTTCTCCTAGAGGTGAATGAACTACCTGAATGAATGCCCTGGCCCACAGCACGGGTGCACTAGCTTGATGCATCCTCCATGGGTAAAAGAAAAGGGTTAGAAAGTTTCACTCTGTGGAGGGATTCAGTAGAGAATGGCCAAGGACCATGTCTCAACCTGGGCAACTCCAGCAATCTATGTGGTATTTTCACTACCTCCACCCAGTAACGAAGACCACTAGAATGACTCCTCTGGTCAATCGTCTACGCCTTCCACTCTGCCGTCCGATCAAAGAATGACTCCTCTTGTCAATCGTCTACGCCTTCCAGTCTGCCGTCCGACCACAAGAATGACTCGTATGGTCCATCGTCTGTGCCTCCCAATCTGCCGTCCGACCACAAGAATGACTCCTCTAGTCCATCGTCTACGCCTTCCACTCTGCCGTCCGACCACAAGAATGACTCCTCTGGTCCATCGTCTACGCCTTCCACTCTGCCGTCCGACCACAAGAATAACTCCTGTGATCCATCGTCTACGCCTTCCACTCTGCCGTCCGACCACAAGAATGACTCCTCTGGTCCATCGTCTACGCCTTCCACTCTGCCGTCCGACCACAAGAATAACTCCTGTGGTCCATCGTCTACGCCTTCCATTCTGCCGTCCGACCACAAGAATGACTCCTCTGGTCCATCGTCTACGCCTTCCACTCTGCCGTCCGACCACAAGAATGACTCCTCTGGTCCATCGTCTACGCCTTCCACTCTGCCGTCCGACCACAAGAATGACTCCTCTAGTCCATCGTCTGTGCCTCCCAATCTGCCGTCCGACCACAAGAATGACTCCTCTGGTCCATCGTCTACGCCTTCCACTCTGCCGTCCGACCACAAGAATGACTCCTCTTGTCAATCGTCTACGCCTTCCACTCTGCCGTCCGACCGCAAGAATGACTCATATGGTCCATCGTGTGTGCCTCCCAATCTGCCGTCCGACCACAAGAATGACTCCTCTGGTCCATCGTCTACGCCTTCCACTTTGCCGTCCGACCACAAGAATGACTCCTCTGGTCCATCGTCTACGCCTTCCACTCTGCCGTCCGACCACAAGAATAACTCCTGTGGTCCATCGTCTACGCCTTCCACTCTGCCGTCCGACCACAAGAATGACTCCTCTTGTCAATCGTCTACGCCTTCCACTCTGCCGTCTGACCACAAGAATGACTCGTATGGTCCATCGTCTGTGCCTCCCAATCTGCCGTCCGACCACAAGAATGACTCCTCTGGTCCATCGTCTACGCCTTCCACTCTGCCGTCCGACCACAAGAATGACTCCTCTGGTCCATTGTCTACGCCTTCCACTCTGCCGTCCGACCACAAGAATGACTCCTCTGGTCCATCGTCTACGCCTTCCACTCGGCCGTCCGACCACAAGAATAACTCCTGTGGTCCATCGTCTACGCCTTCCACTCGGCCGTCCGACCACAAGAATGACTACTCTAGTCCATCGTCTACGCCTTCCACTCTGCCGTCCGACCACAAGAATAACTCCTGTGGTCCATCGTCTACGCCTTCCACTCTGCCGTCCGACCACAAGAATGTCTCCTCTGGTCCATCGTCTACGCCTTCCACTCTGCCGTCCGACCACAAGAATAACTCCTGTGGTCCATCGTCTACGCCTTCCACTCTGCTGTCCGACCACAAGAATGACTCCTGTGGTCCATCGTCTACGCCTTCCACTCTGCCGTAGACAGTAAACCCTCCTTCATCTATTCCCAACCCTGATCTACTGTTGAAGCAGATTTTGTCATGACCACTCTTTTCCTAATCCCTGTCGTCGACAGACGCTTTTGCCATCATCCACTAAATAGTCACTAATGATTCTGCGGTATCACAGCACCATCGATGACCCAAAGGACCTATCAAAATCCACATCTTTGGTGTCAACAGAGACTTGACAAGAATACAAATTAAGACCCACTTTTACTATTATTGTAAAATATATAAATTTCAAAGGAAGGTGTTGGAGGAGCAACTCTCTAAGAAGACAAAGTCTGTCTGGAAAGGCAGAGTGATGCTATATTTAATTTCAAAATGTATTGAACTTTATAAACTGAACTACCAAAGCATGAGTATTAATACCTTCTGCTTCAGAGGGAGGTGCAAAGACCACCCGAGGGTCCTCCTCTTCCTCTACCTCTCCAGCACTTGAAGTGCCCTGGCTTAGTACATTTAAAGCGAGAGGAAGATCACCTCTGCTTCGATTGCCGTGTATTCGTTTTATTTTAGTAAGGTTTATGACCCTGGCCAGGATACCAAAAGTGATCAGAATACAGAGCAAGAAGATGAGACAAAGGCTGGGAAGATTACCTGGTTTCTAAAGATGCCACCAACTTCTTGCCTCTAAGAGCATTGGCATCAAACAGCCTTACTCTTTGAAGATCCTGATCAGAAGAGATAAACAAGGTTTAATTTGCTGCTTCATAAAGAATGGACCAGCAGTTGTGATATCGAGCAAAATATTTTTATATAGCAGTAAACATAGTGATATTAACCTCAGACCTGATGTCTCGGACGGAAGGTGTTTGTTTATGAATGCTTCTTTGTCAACACATGTTAAGCTCACCAGTATAGACCAAAAAATATAAAACCCATCGTGGTGCCCCATGTAGCACCCATGTTTAAAGGGGGTGACTCAAATCTAGACTCTGGTAGTGGCAGTGATCAGAAAACAGTCTTAATCTACTGAACAGAAAGATAGAGAAATTGATGCATTTAAAAATTTTGATACCCCAGAATCATTAACTGTGTAAGCTCCAAACTCCATACCAATCATGAGAAGATGCGCGAGAGGTATGGGGCAGAAAATCAATTAACTTATTTTGCTTCTTCCTGACAATATGCTGTTATTGGCACAGCCTTCTTTGATGTGAAAGTAGATGATATTCTGCAGATGGTAAAAGCAAATCAGGATATGTTCGGGGCTGTGGAAGCATTGATCCAAGGTATGGTATGCACATTGAAGCATGATGCCATGATATGGTCATAGCCGTGGGGGCATTGACCCATGGTTTGGTATGCACATCGAAGCATGATGCCATGATATGGTCATAGCCGTGGGAGCATTGACACATCGAAGCATGATGTCATGATATGGTCATAGCCGTGGGAGCATTGACCCATGGAATGGTATGCACATCGAAGCATGATGCCAATATATGGTCATAGTAGTGGGAGCATTGACCCATGGTCATGTACTGGCCTTGGTCGCATTGACACAGGGTATGGTATGCACATCGAAGCATGATGCCATGAAATGGTCATAGCCTCGGGAGCATTGACCCATGGTATGGCAAGCACATCGATGCATGATATCATGATAGGGTCATAAGTGTGGGAGCACTGACCCGAGCTATGGTTCTGGCCTTGGTCGCATTGATGTATGGTATGCACATTGAAGCATGATGCCATGATATGGTCATAGCCGTGGAAGCACTGACCCAAGGTATGGTTCTGACCTTGGTCATATTGACACAGGGTATGGTATTCACATCGATGTATGATGCCATGATATGCTCATAGTCGTGGGAGCACCAAACCGAGGTATGGTTCTGGCCTCGGGCGCATTGACACAGGGTATGGACATTAAAGCATGATGCCATGATATGGTCATAGCCATGGGAGCACTGACCCAAGGTATGGTTCTGACCTTGGTCTCATTGACACAGGGTATGGTATGGACATCGAACCATGATGCCATGATATGGTCGTAGCCGTGGGAGCCCTGACCCATGGTATGGTTCAGGCCTTATTCGCATAGACACATGGTATGCACATCGAAGCCTGATGCCATGATATGGTTATAGCCGTGAGGGCACCGACTCAAGGTATGGTTCTGACCTCGGTCGCCTTGACACAGGATATGGTACGCACATCGAAGCATAATGCCCTGATATGGTCATAGCTGTGGAAGAGCTGACCCAAGGTATGGTTCTGGCCTTGGTCGCATTGGCACAGGGAATGGTATGCATATCGATGCATGATGCCATGATATGGTCATAGCCGTGGGAGCACTGACCCATGGTATGGTTCTGGATTTGGTCGCATTGACACAGGGTATGGTATGTACATCGAAGCATGATGCTATGATATAGCCGTGGGAGCACTGACCCAAGGTATGGTCGCATTGGCACAGGGTATGGTATGCACATCGACGCATGATGCCATGATATGGTCATAGGTGTTGGAGCACTGACCCGAGCTATGGATCTGGCCTTGGTCGCATTGACACAGGGTATGGTATGGACATCGAAGAATGATGCCATGATATGGTCCTAGCCATGGGAGCACTGACCCAAGGTATGGTTCTGGCATTGGTCGCAATGACACAGGGTATGGTATGGACATGGAAGCATGATGCCGTGATATGGTAATAGCCATGGAAGCACCAACCCAAGGTATGGTTCAGGCCTCGGTCACACTGACACATGGTATGCTATGCACATCGAAGCATGATGCCATGATATGGTCATAGCCGTGAGCGCACTGTCTCAAGGTATGGTTCTGACCTCGGTTACATTGGCACAGGATATGGTATGCACATCGAGGCATGATGCCATGCTATGGTCATAGCCATGGGAGCACCTACCCAAGGTATGGTTCTGGCCTTGGTCGCATTTGCACAGGGTATTGCATGCGCATCGAAGTATGATGCCATGATGTACTCATAGCTGTGGAAGCACAGCCCCAAGGTATGGTTTTGGCCTTGGTCGCATTGACACAGGGTACGGACATTGAGGCATGATGCCATGATATGCTCATAGCCGTGGGAGCACTGACACAAGGTATGGTTCTGGCCTCAGACTCATTGACACAGGGTATGGTATGGACATCAAAGCATGATGTCATGATATGGTAATATCCTTGGAAGCACCAGCCCAAGGTATGGTTCAGGTCTCGGTTGCATTGACACAGGGTATGGTATGCACATCAAAGCATAATGCCATGATATGGTCATAGTCGTGGGAGCATTGACCCGTATTATGGTCGCAGTGACACAGGGTTTGGTATGCACATCGAAGCATGATGCCATGATGTGCTCATAGCTGTGGAATCACTGACCCAAGGTATGGCTCTGGCCTTGGTCGCATTGACACAGGGCATGGTATTCACATCGAAGCATGAAGCCGTGATATGGTCATAGCCTTGGAAGCATTGACCCAAGGTATGGTTCTGGCCTTGGTCGCATTGACACAGGGTATAGTATTCACATCGAAGCATGATGCCCTGATATGGTCATAGCCTTGGAAGCATTGACCCAAGGTATGGTTCTGGCCTTGTTCGCATTGATACAGGGTGTGGAATGCACATCGAAGCATGAAGCCGTGATATGGTCATAGCTGTGGAAGCGCTGACCCAAGGTATGGTTCTGGCCTTGGCCTGGGTATTTAATATCGACATTCATTAAACAATGGGTGCCTCTAATCCCCAAACCTAATAATGCCCTCTAGTGGGCCAAAAATTATAATGTGCACGTCAGTGTGAAAAAAGTTATATAGAAATTTTTCATCCATTGTCATTTTAGCCTATAGAGAAGCAAATACATAAGACTGCTAGAGGTGTATGTACATTTCTTCGTCCTGATTCAAACTATGTGGCATTAGAGTTGGTAAATTAAGTATGTGACGAGACTCGCTTTGTCTTAATTTACTAATTCTGTCACCCCCTCTTTCAAGCTGATCAATCTTTCCAATTGCATACAATTTTAGTTTTTTCCAGTCACTGTCATGGTTTGATTCCATGTGTTTTGCTACTGCATTTTGCACAATCTGTGTTTACGGTTGCCCTTACATGTTCCAGAATCCTTTTTTTCAGTTCACAAATAGTGCTGCCCACATATTTGAGGTTGCATGGGCATTCTATTACATAAACCACAAACTGGCTCTTGCATGTACTATGCTGTCTTGTCCATTTTTGTGTTTGATGTCATTGTAATTTGTTATCTGAAAGAGACACGTTAGTGATAGATTTCTTACCTTAGAATATTCCCCAGGCGTCAGTCTGGATCCAGAAAGTTTTCTGACTAGCAGTACCCCTGCGCGCCAGTAGGTGGCGCCGTGCAGCTCCGCGCCCGTCTTTGGCGTCGTGCGCGCCGGGATGACGTCACGGAGGCTACTTAGGCTCCACCTATGCGCACTGACGTCAGTTCTTTCTTTTTCTGCGCCGAAAGCACAGATCCGGATTGAGCAGGTACCTTGTTCAATTTTCGACCACTTTTTTGAGACTTTTTTTGTCTCCTTCTCTTTTCTCCTGGTGCACGTAGGGATGCCCGGCTTTAAGTCTTGCGAGGCGTGCCACCGTAATATGTCGGAGGCGCACCCCCATGATGTCTGCCTCTACTGCCTGGAGAACGACCACGATTCCCGAAATTGTCGGGACTGCCGTGCCATGGCCCCGAAGGCATTACGGGAGCGGCGCCGGAATTTGCTGGAGGTCCAGCACTCCTCTCACAGCCGCTCTGGGTCTAGGGGCCGTTCACGGGACCGCTCGCGGGACCGGAGCCGTCGCTCCTCGGACTCTTAAGTCTTCACCTTCAGATTCCGGTAAGCGACGCCATAAGAAGTCGTTGAAGAAGCGTGTTCGCTCTCCGACATCCCTCCGTCGCTCCCCGGAGGCGGACGTGGGGGACATGGGCTCCGCCCCTGCGGCTCCTCTGGAGCCTGGGAGTCCCGCGGCCTACCCGCTATACCCAGGTCCGTCGGCGACTCCCGAACAGCGGCAAGAGTTTCTTGCTACCTTGGACCACCTGTTTAGGCCTCGGGCTCCCGCCAATGCACCTGTGGTCCCCACGTCCAGATCATGTTGACCTCCGGAGCCAGCCCCGGAGCCACTGGATCCAGCGCCCACGGCTCCGGCCCCGGTGCCACTAGGTGCAACGCCGCTGGCTCCAGCCCCGGCGCTGCCCTTGGCACCGGCCCCAGCACCGCCCCTGGCTCCGCCACAGGCGCCGCACTGGGTACCGTTTATCCCGCTCCTGCCTCGGTTCTCGGACTATTTCGTTACGACCTGGGATCCTCATTGGGATGTAGCTCCGGTTCGGCGCCATCCGGCACCGCTCCCGGCGCCGCTGTCCCCCTCTCCGGCTCCGGTCCTGGTGCCGCGACCGGCTCCTTCTTCCCCGGAGCTGGATGAGGACTGGGAAGGCTCTGAGGACCCCCTTGCGCGACAGTGTGACTCCGAGCAGGATTGGGTGGATGACCTTCAAGATCCGGGTGAACTTGATGTGTCTTCTGACCCGGGGTTTGCCTCGCCTCTGCCTACTATGGAGGAGGGCGCTTCCTACACTATGGTGCTGCGTCGAGCCGCGGAGACTCCACCTCGACCTCCCTACGGTGGCCCTTAAGACCAACCTCCTCACGGAGGTGCTCCAGACGGCATCTACGTCGTCTGAGCCGCTGCTCCCTTTCAATGAGGCCCTTACCAAAGTCCTCTTGGGTACTTGGTTGCGGCCGGCCTCGAGGGCGCCGGTGGATGAGAACGTCGCTAGGCGTCTTTGCCCGGCGCCTGGTGATCCCACCTTCTTGACCACTCACCCCACGCCTGAGAGCCTGGTCATTCAGGCCTCGACATCGCAGAGTGCCTTTCCCTCAGCTCCGCCGGATAAGGACTCTAAGAGGCTGGACCAATATGGCAAGAGGTTGTTCTCCTCAGCCAGTTTGGGTTTGCAGTCGGTTAATACCGCCTGCTTATTGGGCCGTTACTCCCATGCAGTGTGGGATTCGGTGGCGGAAGTTCTGCCTCAGTGCTCTGAGGAGGTCCAGGCTGTCCTTTCCCAAGCGATTGCGGAGGGCAAGGATGCGGCGAAATTTTCCATCAGGTGTGGTTTGGACACCACTGATTCGTTGGGCAGGGCGATTTCCACGACGGTGGCATTGCGGCGCCACTCCTTTTTTGCGTTCCACTGGCTTCTCACCAAATGTCCAGAGCTCGCTCATGGACATGCCCTTTGATGGCTTCCGCCTCTTTGGTGATAAGGCTCTCGTGCCACGGCCAAGTCTTTGGGTCTTTCCTCGAAAAACCCTGCCACGACAGGGTGTCGTTCTTTCGTGGCCAGGGCAGGGGTACCCAGGCGCGCTCTTCCAGTAAACCTGTGCAGAACCAGCCTCAGCGAGGCCGTGGACGTGGGTTCCGCAGGGGCGGGTCTGGTAACCAGTGTGTGGGGCAGTCCACTTCCACCCCCGCTGCTTCCGCCTCGAAACCTTCCTAATCCGAGCTTCAGGGGGCACCCTACGCCAGTGGGTGGCAGGGTTCACCTCTACCTCCACCACTGGCGCGAGATTATGTCGGACAAGTGGGTGCTGCAGATAATCTGCCAGGGTTACTTGCTCCCCTTTCTGTCCTCCTCTCCAGCCATGCCACCTCGGTACCACCGCACGTCAGGGGATCATTTGGTTCTTCTCCATCAGGAAGTCACGGCCCTCCTGGCCAAGGGGGCCATCGAGTACGTTCCCGATCAGGAAGTAGGGAGTGGTTGCTATTCCCACTACTTTCTGGTCCCCAAGAAGGACCAGGGGGGCCTCCGGGACGTCAATCGCTTCCTCCGGAAGGAGAAGTTCAAGATGCTGACTCTGGCTCAGGTCCTGTCTGCCCTGGACCCTGGAGACTGAATGGTAGCGTTGGACTTGCAGGACGCTTATTTTCACATTCCCGTCCTGCCGGCCCACCGGTGTTACCTGCGGTTCACGGTAGGCCAGGAGCATTTTCAGTTTGCCGTTCTACCCTTCGGCCATACGAGCGCCCCTCGGGTGTTCACGAAGGTGATGGCGGTGGTCGCAGCTCATCTGCGCAGGTCAGGGGTGTCAGTCTTCCCGTACCTCGATGACTTGCTGTTGAAGGCGGGCTCGCCGAAGGCTGTTGTCTCCCACCTCCAGCCGACCTCCTGCATCTGCTGGGGTTCTCTGTCAATGTGCCGAAGTCGCACCTTAGTCCCTCTCAGAAGCTCCCTTTCATCGGAGCGGTTCTGGATTCGATGCTATTTCGGGTTTATCCTCCCGAACAGCGAGTCAGGGATATTCTGGCTATGGTTCCGCTTTTTCAGCCTCTATCCTGGGTTTCAGTCAGGATGACCCTCCGGCTTCTGGGCCTGATGGCCTCCCTGCATCCTGCTGGTGCCGCATGCCCGGTGGCATATGCGGGCTCTGCAGTGGGACCTGAAGTTCCAGTGGACGCAGCATCAGAGAAACCTGTCCGATCATGTCCAGATCTCGGAGGGCACTGCACGGCAATTGCAGTGGTGGCTCACGAATCGTGATTGGGTCAATGGCAGATCCCTCTCCCTTCCCCAGCCGGAGCACACGGTAGTGATGGATTCGCCCCTCCTGTGTTGGGGAGGTCACATGGGAGAGGCGGAGATCAGAGGCCTTTGGTCTCCGGCGGAGTCCCGGCTCCATATCAACCTTCTGGAGCTGTGGGCGATCCGGCTTGCACTGAAGGCATTTCTTCCCTCTGTCCGGGGAAGTGTAGTGCAGGTGTTCACGGACAACACCACCGTCATGTGGTATTGCAACAAACAGGGCGGGGTGGGGTCCTGGACCCTATGTCAAGAGGCTCTGCGCCTCTGGATGTGGCTGGGACGTCAAAGCATTACCTTGATGGTTGAACACCTGGCAGGTTCTCTGAATGCCAGGGTGGACAAACTCAGCCGCCGGTGCATGGTGGATCACGAGTGGCGTCTGAACTTAGACGTGGCGCAAGGTCTCTTTCTGCGATGGGGAGAGCCTTGGTTAGATCTATTCGCCACCGAAGAGAACGCGCAATGTCATCAGTTCTGCGCGCTGAAGTTTCCAAGGCGGCACTCGCTCGGAGACGCTTTTAGTCTCGAGTGGAGCTGCGGTCTGTTGTACGCCTTTCCGTCTATACCACTTCTGCCCAGAGTGCTGAAGAAGATCAGGCGTGACCGGGCCCAGGTTATTCTTGTGGCTCCGGACTGGGCTCGAAGAGTATGGTATCCCGAGCTACTCAGTATGAGCATCGATCCCCCGATCCGTCTGCCTCTTCGGGAGGATCTTCTGTTGCAGCAGCATGGGACGGTCCTCCACCCGAACCGGTCCAGCCACCACCTCCATACTTGGAGATTGAGCGGCGACAGTTGACACCTTTCGATCTTCCTCCCGAAGTCTGTGATGTCATCCTGGCAGCCAGGCGTCCCTCCACTAAAACGGTGTACGCCTGTAGGTGGAACAGATTTGTGGCATGGTGCACAGCTAAGACTGTGGATCTCCTTTCTGCCCCTCCTTCTGAGGTTCTTCTGTTCCTTCCCTCTTTGGCCCATCAGGGCTCTGCTCTGGGCACTCTTAAAGGTTATCATTCGGCCGTCTCTGCCTGTCAATGGCTTCCAGATCAGCCTTCTCTTTTTAAGTCCCCGGTTGTTAACCGTTTTCTTAAGGGCATTACGCATACGTTCCCACCTGTGCCCTTCATAATGCCTCAGTGGGACTTGAATCTTGTCTTGACTTTTCTGATGTGCGCTCCCTTTGAGCCCCTTCATAACTGTCCCTTATGTCTTCTTACTCTCAAGAGTGCTTTCCTAGTAGCCATCACCTCTGCCAGGAGAGTGAGTGAGCTCCAGGCTCTTTCTTCCAAACCTCCTTGCCTTTCTGTTCATCCGGACAAGGTGGTTCTGAGGACACGTCCTTCTTTCTTGCCAAAGGTTGTCACGCCCTTCCACATCGGGCAGACCATCACTTTGCCCACCTTTTTTCCGCCTCCACATTCTTCTAGGGAAGAGGAGCGGCTCCACCGTCTGGACCCAAAACGTGCGCTCGCATTCTATCTGAAGCGTACACAGCAGTTCTGGGTGGATAATCAGCTCTTTGTTGGCTACGTGGGCGCCAAAAGAGGTCGGGCGGTGCACAAACGGACCATCTCCCGGTGGGTCGTTCTGTGCATCAAAGCCTGTTACTCCTTGGCCAAGAAGGAGCCTCCTGTGGGACTGCGTGTCCATTCGACCAGGGCAACTGCAGCCACTACTGCCTTGGGACGCGGTGTCCCCTTGCAGGATGTTTGTCAGGCAGCTACGTGGGCCTCGCTGCACACGTTTACCAAGCACTACTGCCTTGACAGTCCGGTCCGGAGAGACTGCTTCTTTGGCCGTTCTTTGCTCCGTGTCTTTCTGATGTAATCCTGTTCGCAGACCCACCACCGGGGTTGGTATTGCTGGGGTATCTATTGTAAGGTAAGGAATCTATCACTAACGTGTCTCTTTCAGATGCACAAGTTACTACTTGTGTAACAATATATCTGTAAGAGACATTAGTTAGTGATAGATTCCTTACCGCCCCACCCATCCTCCCCATTTTGCGAACTGGTTACTAGGGTTAAGGTCACCCCCTTTTAGGGCCCTAGTTTTATGCACCAAAGGTCAGTTCCTCGCATGACTCTGCGTTTCGGCACGGAAAGTTGTGTACAGCACGGACGTCAGCGTGCATGGGTGGCACCTAAGTAACCTCCGTGATGTCATCCCGGCACGCACGAAGCCAGTGACGGGCGCGGAGCCGCACTGCGCCACCTACTGGCGCGCAGGGGTACTGTTAAGCAGAAAACCTTCCGGATCCAGACTGACGCCTGGGGAATATTCTAAGGTAAGGAATCTATCACTAACTAATGTCTCTTACATATATCTCTTTACACAAGTAGTAACTTGTGCGTTTGTTACAGGCAATTTGGCATCCCTTGCATTTGTTACATTTGACGAAACCCAATTGTGTTAGCAAACTGGTGGGTTTGTTCTTCTGAAAGTGACTATGCATCAGAGTGTCTTTGAGATTTTTGGCTCTTCGAAAGGTTATGTTTGGATGGTTGCCCATTAATTTGGCTACTGTTGGGTCCTGTTGTAAGATATTCCAATTTTTCTCAACATTCTTTTGATATCATTTGCCTTTCCTGAGAAGGTAGTGATTAGGCGTATCACATCAGTTTGTTTTTTGTTCTTGTTATCTTTTTCCTTGTTCTTTAGCATGTCAATTCTGGGGTTTTGTTTCATTTTGGTTATACCAGTTCTAATCACCTTTCCTCTCAAATCTGCGGGTAGTTTCCGTAATGTCTTTTTCCACTTCTTCCTCCTGTGAGCATATTCTTCAAATCCTTAGAAATTCTCCATATGGAATACTGTTAATTAGTGATGATTGGTGGAATCTTTCCGCATTGCAATAATGCACTAGTTGCAGCCTTTTTCTGTGTAGAGCAGCTTGAATTTTGTTTTCCTTAATATATATTTTGGTATCCAAAAAAGGTTACTCTTGAAGCACTGATGTTGTATGTAGGTTTCAAATTTGTTCTAGTTGTGTTTAGTATTATGAAATATTTTCAAACTCCTCCTGAGTGCCACCCCAAATGATAAAGAGATCATCTTTGTAACATAGCCACATATTGATGAAGAGAGCATATTGATAATGATGAAGAGATCATCTTTGTATCATAGCCACATATTGATCTTATCTACATATGGATCATTTTCCGGTGTCCATGCAACTTGTTGTTCCCACCAACCCACTACTAAAAATCAAATTTTCCTGCTCCTTTCCCCACTTTTCTGTCTTTCTTGAATACACGGTTATATACATATATGTACACTTTCGGCAGTCTGCATTGACAGACAGGAGGGGATCCTCCGTGCCGAATCTTTTAATAATAACTGGAAACAGGTACTTACAGTGCAAGAAAACATCTTCATCAAGAGCAGTACTTTACTGTGATAATGAATTGAAACTAAATGCCAACTTTCTGTATGATTTGTGAACATTTATTTTCACAGAAAAAAAGAAAAAAAATTCAAACAATATGTGAATCAAAGTACTTTACATGAATTGTTACCCTAAATATAGGAGATTTTTTGTTTGAGAAGATGAATTGAATGTATGGTCTAGTCACGACCAAAAAGCAAACAAAAATGATGGACTTTGGTCAGAAATACTATTAAAAGGACAAGCTAGCCACTAGAGCGCTATGGCCCTGTGGAAGGCAATCGCTGAAACGCGTAGACCGTCCCCGTGTTGTACAGGTGATTGAAAAATAAAACCTGTTAAAAAAAATTGGCTCCCAAGTGCGGTCTGTAATTCCTAGAAAACTGAAGATGTGATGGGATCGTGAAAAAAAAAAATATATTTTTATATATATATATATATATATGTATATATATACACACACACACATTATCAACTGGCGGTCGCCAGTAGATAGTTATAGTTAGGACCGTTTTTCCATAGGAAATCCGCAACATTCTATTTGGATTAACTTTGGCGCCGATTGACGAATCCTCGCGAAATTTTCAAAATAGGTGGGGCGCTCCGCTCTGCTCCTTCCCTGAAAGTCTCGGGGGGATTCGTCAAGCGGGGGCTGAGAAAAAGGGGGGGTCCCAAAACGCGTTTTCCCCATGCATTTTTCCATAGGACCTTTAGTACAAGCTACAGCCCGAACGGCTGAACAGAATTACTTGAAATTTGGCAGAGAGGTAGTCCTCAGGTCAGGGATGTGCCTTTTGCTGGTGTAAATCTGTTCAGTATTTCCTGAGAAAATAGCATTTAAAAGCATATATATATAAGCGCGCACCGTGCGCGTACGGTAAAACTTACCGTACGAGCACGCTGCCGTGCGCGAGCGCGATTCTGATTGGTTGTTATATCTTAGTAAACATTCGAATCGGTCGAAACCAGGAAGTGTCGGCCGCCATTTTGTCTCTCGCAGTCTGAGGGGGTGAAAAACAAAGGTGGAGAACGTGAACAGGGGGCAGGGTGGACAATTCCTGACCCCCTACCCTTTGTCAGGGGGTCCCATAAGTACCCCCAAGGGCCAAAATTTCTTTTAATTTGGTTTCGAAAAATCGCGGAGTGCGCGTAGCGTGCGCGTACGGTAGAAACGGAAAAATTCCGCAAACTGCGTAACGTGGGCGTGCGGTGCGCGAAGCGCACAGCGCGCCCACAGCTCGTGCACGGTGCGCGAAGCGCACCGTGCGCGTACGGTACGCGCACGGTGAAAAACCTTAAAAAAAATAAATACATTACTTAGCATTTAAAAAAACGTACAAATTCACAAAAAACCATAGGTTTCACACACGTTATAGTTAGGAATTAGCATTTAAAAAACCTTGCAAATTCACTTAAAAAAACCATAGGTTTCACACATGTTATAGTTAGCTGGACATTTCACTCGTGAAAAACCATTGAAATTCCCCCGTTATAGTTAGTGCAGGCAACTATAACTCACGCGACCGCAATCCTCTGCTGATGACGTCAGTTATTACATCACTGATGACATATGTGTCTTTCTGAAAAAAAAATATTTGTAATATATGTATAGCTAAAAATTAATGGAAGAAGACATGGGTAAATAAGTGTCTAAATACAGTGATGTAATATCTGACGTCATCAGCAGAGGATTGCGGTCGCGTGAGTTATAGTTGCCTGCACTAACTATAACGGGGGAATTTCAATGTTTTTTCACGAGTGAAATGTCCAGCTAACTATAACATGTGTGAAACCTATGGTTTTTTAAGTGAATATATATATATATATATATGAACAAACTTCACTCTCGCTTCACCCTCAATCCTGGGGTTCGTCGCATCAAAGGAAAGCACGGCACCACAGAGAACACATATATATATATATATATATATCTATCACAACCAAGCTCCTCCGTTTCCATACGGATCAGCGGCACACTCTCATTGCATCCCACGAAGATGGCACACCGCTTTCGGACTGCTCAAAAAGACTTTATTTCTTGTTAAAATTGCAGCAACACAGGACGCCAACGCCAACCAGGCATCTGCTCTCTCTCTTCTCCCTCTTCTCTCTCTTCTCTCTCCTCTCTCTCTCTCTCTTCTCTCTCTTCTCTCTTCTTCTCTCTCCTCTCTCTCACTCTCTTCTCTCTCTCTCCCCTCTCTCCCCTCTCTCTCTCCCTCTCCCCCAGCGCAATTTTCTAATTCAAGCAGTCCCTGTCAGAGGGCTGCATCTCGTGTAATTTTGCTGCAGCTCAAGTAAGTTTTGTACTTGAGTGGCAGTAAAATCAACTCAAATGGCGTGCACGGTTGCGCAGCGCATGGTGCAGTTTGTGCAGATTTTTCAGTGCTGCCCGCACTACCGGCGCTAAATTACACTGCGAGCAGTGTGACCTGCATATTATCTACCCGTGGAGTCAAATTCCAAAAGTTCCACCCACTCTGTAGTGAAAATATAATTGTTTTAGATTATTTTAGATATTTATAAATTGGAATACTAAATTAATATACTTTATTATTAAACATTTATTTGGATAATTTATTGTGCTGTACCATTTTATTTATCTATGGTAATAATTATTTTAAGTGAATTTACATGTTTATTTAGATTAATATATATATACATATATTTTTTTTTTGTTATCATGTAATGTTATCATTTTGACTAATTTGCAAGTGGTAAATTTACAAATGTGAATCCTGTTCTAACAGGTACCACTCACTTCTTTTTTGGATGGTGTTGAGACATGCAAGTCTGCACCTTGACACACTTCTCTTGAGTTATTTGTCGTTTTCTCACATCTGTAGGGCATCTACAAGGGGCTCCCTCAGATACCACTAAAGAGTCAGGAGGACCTTTGGGTGTGTGTAGTTGAATCTTGGTTATTCCTTCTTTAGACTGAGGATGATGAGGCCTTAGAGTAACGAAAGAACACCTTCATGAGTTTTCAGATACTTTGAGGATTTGCTATCCTCCTTCAGAGCTTCCACCCAGGTACCCCCTTGTATTTACAATCTCACAATTTGTAAGACTGGATATGAAACTCTCAAGAATTGGATTTTAAAGGTTTGTGATATTGGAAGCATGTCGGTGCTGGGGTGGCTACCTTGCAGAATAGTGGTGGCAGTGACTGTTTTAGAATATAAAGTTTTAACTTTTATTTGCAGTAAACAAGGGGCAGTTTCTGCCATGCTGCTTATCCCTGTCTCCTCAATAAGAAGGCGAGCAATGTTTGTGAGTATGAGGGCCTCAGCGATGCTTTTCTTACCACGCACTGTTTGCTGTGGAGAGGCTGTGGAGCTGGGATGATGTGTTTGTTGTGTTATTTTAATCTGAGCCACCTCCCTGGACACTGATCTCTTGCAGATACCCATAGGAAGGGCCACCCTGCTGCTGCCGGTGCAACTCTGGTTCCTGTGCAGTTTCTAACCTTTCCTCACCTGTTCTCTAGGTGTGGGGAGGGGAGCAGAGGAGGGTGGCGGCTAAGGCGAGTTTTTACACAATGAAGCCACCTCTTCACCCGGCAGTGTTAATGTTTCTAATCTATTTCCCTGTCCTCCTGGAGTGAGGGGTGCACACATGCAGTGATGCTACCTGCTCGTCCAACTGTGTTCTAGTTTCTAATGCTTCCC
The DNA here is from genome assembly GCF_964204655.1 of Triturus cristatus. Lineage (NCBI taxonomy): Eukaryota > Metazoa > Chordata > Amphibia > Caudata > Salamandridae > Triturus > Triturus cristatus. The sequence goes on along the minus strand of NC_140592.1, from coordinate 1,274,261,066 downwards.
TGTCCACCATGGGTTGTACGAACGTGCATCGGAGCCACCTATTCATCCAGCCTTAGCAACTTTTCTGAAGCCACCTGTTCATCCAGCAGTGTTAAAGCTTCTAACCCTCTCTTCCCTCCATCTGTTGTGTGTAAGCTCATGCACTGAAGCCACCTCTCATCCAACTGTGTCAAAGTTTCTCCTTGACTCATTAAATCCAGCTATGAGGAGCGAGCGCGCTACCTGGATTCCATCATCCAGCACCACTTGGAGCCCACCATGTTTGAGGACTATGCAGCGCAGGTCTTCTGCCCAGCACCCAGCAGCCACCTGCCCCCTGACTCTGGTAAGTCCACAGCCACCCTGCCCCTTGTACCATGCCACCTATGGTTCGCTGCATTCTCTGAGCTGGCAGACTGCTGAGGGTTGGGTTGTTCAAGGTTTCTGATGCGTGAGTATGTGAGTGAATGAGTAGTGACAGTGGACTCGGAACCCCCGGGATGTACAGCCCATTCCTTTAACAGGCCTCTGAGGAACTCTCTGCGTGGATTCATCGCACAGATGCTATCAGTGGGCCACGCCTTGCTGCATATTGCGCATGGGTGAAGAAACACAACAGGGGTCAGCAATCACTTGGATTCAGAAACCTGCAGGTGCCACGGCTGACCTGTGCACGGCTTCATGAGACCAGTGGCCCTACCATAGGCACTTCTGAGTCAGGGCGCCTGCTCTACACAACCCCTGTACAACAAATCTCCCAAGTCTTTTCACTAAATAAGGGTTGCGAAGTGCAATGCAGCGTAAAACTCCAGCTACAATAGCAAAACTGCTGCAACCAGTATCACGGTAGGGCACTCAAGCCAGCTGGAAACTACTACCACCATCGACACCTCCAAAGGGGGATGTGTTTGTTACCAGGCAGAACAAAGGACTCGCTATAGGGAGGCAGGGGCAGTCCACTTCCTTCCTCCCACACTAGATACATAGGTCAGTCCCCGCCCTCCATCACTTACCCTACATGAGAGAGTACCCAGCTCACAGACTTTGTAACCCACTTGCCCTGGTGATGTGTTTAGGGGCTTGACTCCAGCTTGTCAGTCAAGGCATGTTCTCTGTGTGTCTGGGGCACTCATTGGTTACTCTGCAGGGCCTGTGACCACTGGTGCTCCAGGGTCTCAGGCAATATTGTACGCAATCCATTTGTACACTTGACCCTTCAGAAGAGGCGAGTCGAGAGGTCAAGGCTTGGTTTAGGACGTGGGGAGAGTTTCGAACTCAAATACTGGACACACAGGTCACACTTACTAAATGTAATGTTGCATGAGAAGTATATCTTTGAAAATAATAGGTATTTTACTTTCTTGTATGTAACAAGGACAAATACAGATTGAGACAAAAAACAGAATGTCCTAGCAGCTTCTGACTGTCACCTAGGTCCACAAGAACCATGGTATTCTGAGGGTGAAGAATTGAGGTGCTCAAATTATACACTGCTCCCAGCACGGTCTCATATGCCTACAGCATCCTGTCTCTGGTTTCTGGTTGTAAAACTGGACAACTCTGCAGACTTGAGCCTGTATGGCGGAGTTATCCAGAACTTCCCAAATTAATGAAGCCTTCAACTCCGCAACCCAAACTAGAAGGGAATTCAAATCAAAGTTCAAAAGTGTAAGTGTTTCAAAGCAAAGTCCCCAACGTTCAGTTGTTGAGAACAACACACATCCGGCAGTCAGTGACCCCATGAACCACAATTCAGCAGTAGATCCCATAGGTGGCTCAACTGCAGACCCATCAGTGCAGTGGGACTGGGTGCTAGAACTGGGCTCAATCCCTAGGAGCACCAAAACTCAGTTGCCTGTATCAGAGAACTGGCCCATCACAGTCAAGGGTTTTGTTTTGTTAGATGAGGCACACACTGGATTAGGGGGCGTGCAATTTTGACCAATAGAGATTTGGAACTGAGATTTAAGGTCAACAGTCAACTGCACCTGTAAATGCTGCATCTAGATCAGTACGAGGTAGAGCACCTATTAAGCAGAGTTGGCAGAACGACTGACTGCAGCCAGTATGACACCGCTCCAATGTCCAGGGTCTATACCAGGTCGAGGAGGGGGAGACCAGGCTTCTCTGGTTTTAGGAAGGGCTACTGGGTGGACTGGAAAAGATGCAGACATCGCAGACCTGCGGTTGCTATATGCATCCCTTGAGGGGCATAAATGCATGGTGTCTGATGTACTTAAGGGCTGTGTCTTGGGCTTGCAGGTTCCCCCTGGCTTCTCCATGAAGTCTTCATTCCACTGAGACGTGGTCTTGGCTTCATGGTCAGGAGGAAAAGTCTTCAGTTGCACCCAGCTAGGCAGTTTGTCCTTCTTCAAGTCATAGCAGCCAGGCTCTTCCATCCCGTCTGATAATACACACTGCTCCTGTCTCACTAATGAGACATGCATCTCCTGTCTTTGATAATACACACTGCTCCCGTCTCACTGATGAGACATGCATCTCCTGTCTTTGATAATACACACTGCTCCCGTCTCACTGATGAGACATGCATCTGGCTGTCTCTGGTAATACACACTGTTCCCGTTTCACTGATGAGGCATGCATCTCCCGTTTCTGATAAAATACACACTGCTCCTGCCTCACTGATAAGGCATGCTTCTCCTCTCTGATAATACACACTGCTCTCATTTCACTGATGAAACATTCATCTCCCGTCTCTGATAATACACACTGCTACCATCTCACTGATGAGACATGCATCTCCTGTCTTTGATAATACACACTGCTCCCGTCTCACTGATGAGACATGCATCTGGCTGTCTCTGGTAATACACACTGTTCCCGTTTCACTGATGAGGCATGCTTCTCCTCTCTGATAATACACACTGCTCTCATTTCACTGATGAAACATTCATCTCCCGTCTCTGATAATACACACTGCTACCATCTCACTGATGAGGCATGCTTCTCCCCTCTCTGATAATACACACTGCTCCCATCTCAGTGATGAGATCTGCATCTCCCATCTCTGATAAAATACACACTGCTCCTGCCTCACTGATAAGGCATGCTTCTCCTCTCTGATAATACACACTGCTCTCATTTCACTGATGAAACATTCATCTCCCGTCTCTGATAATACACACTGCTACCATCTCACTGATGAGACATGCATCTCCTGTCTTTGATAATACACACTGCTCCCGTCTCACTGATGAGACATGCATCTGGCTGTCTCTGGTAATACACACTGCTCCCGTTTCACTGATAAGACATGCATCTCCCGTTACTAATAATACACACTGCTCCTGTTTCACTGAGATATGCATCGTCCGTCTCTGATAATACTCACTGCTCCTGTCTCATTGATGAGACCTGCATCTCCCGTCTGATAACACACACTGCTCCCGTTTTACTTATGAGACATGCATCTCCCGTCTATGATAATACACACTGCTTCCATCTCACTGATGAGACATGCATCTCCGTCTCTGATAATACACACTGCTCCCGTCTCACTGATGAGGCATGCTTCTCCCCTCTCTGATAATACCCACTGCTCCCATCTCAGTGATGAGATCTGCATCTCTCGTCTCTGATAAAATACACACTGCTCCCGTCTCACTGATAAGGCATGCTTCTCCTCTCTGATAATACACACTGCTCTCATTTCACTGATGAGACATGCTTCTCCCGTCTCTGATAATACACACTGTTCCCATCTCACTGATGAGACATGCATCTCCCGTCTCTGATAATGCACACTGCTCCCGTCTCACTGATGAGACATGCATCTCCCGTCTCTGATCATGCGCACTGCTCTCGTCTCACTGATGAGACATGCATCTCCCGTCTCTGATAATGCACACTGCTCCCATCTCACTGAGGCATGCATCTCACTTCTCTGATAGCACACACCGCTCCCATCTCACTGATGACGCATGCTTCTCTGGTCTCTTACCATGCACACTGCTCCCGACTCACTGATTCAACTTGTTTTTCTCCGCTCTTATAATACACACTGCTCTCACCCCGGGGATGACATGCTTCTTCCATCTCTTGATGATGATCACTGCTCCAATCTCAATGATCACCCTTCAACCTGTAATGGTACGAACTGCTTCCAAATCACACTTCATCCTATTATAGTACACAACTGCTCCCACATCACACTACATCCTGTAATAATACACACTACTCCTGGTTCACACTTACTCTATGATAGTACACACTGCTACCTGAGCACACTTCTGCGTCTATGATCACACACTGTTCCTAGCCGTTCCCCAGCATTGAATCTTTGATATATTCACTTGCTTGAGTCATTCCCTGTTGTCAGGCTAGGAATCCCTGGTAATCTGAAATACAAGTAAACTGAGTTAAAATTGCCATATGCCTTAACAACAGTGTTTGTTTAGAAGCACCTCCACCTCATTTGAAGCAACCCAAACTTCAGCCACTGTAGTGGAAGTCCCAGCTATGCTACTCCCCCTAGAGGCCACCATAGCTCAGATTTCTATCACACATTGTGTGAGAGGAGGTCCCCAGGCAGAGCTACTCTCTAATTTCTCAGTGACCTTATCCTGTTACATTTTCCGGCATACCCTGCGACTGAACCAGCCCTACCTTCAGCTTTCAGGGTCCTATGAGTTGTTTTTAGGGGAAAATTCCTGCTTTTTTCTGGGGCAAGGAGACCCATTCTTCTCTTTAACCAACTGTCAGAAAAAATGTTTTTTCAAGTTCCTGTTTTACCTGTGGACAGAGAAAATGTATACTGACGAGCCACCAAACCCATGTATTTACTACCTTAATTCTACTCACATTGCTTCATGCTGTGATATTTGTTTGGCATTTCCTTCTAGAACTCTAAGTAGGTTAGCCCTACTTAGAGTTCTAGAAGGTCCACTAGGTAGTAATAAGAAACACTCTTCTCCTAAGGGGATGCCCCCTCGAAAGTGGCCACCCAAGCAGGTCCACGACGGCAGCGTAAAAAAGGAGACATGTAGAGTTTCCTCAAATGGACCTATTTCAAAAGAGCCGGCAGTCACCTCCTAACAGAGAAGGCCTGGAGTGTCCTCAGAAAAACACTCCAAGAAAGCCTAACACGTGTCTGCACAAAAACTAGTGAGCAGAAATCTCATTCCAAAGAGGAACAATCATCATTGAAGGAGGAAATAACTTACTCATCAACAGAAACAACCTCCGACGGTGAGCACGAAGAAAATCCATCAACAACAGCACCATCTACGTCTGCTCCCCTCTGCCGTCAGTGCCAGTAACGTCAACTGCTTAGATGACGACAACACCATTGATGGCGACACCTTTGACGTTGACGCAATCGCCAACAGTTTTTATTGCTGTTACTTTTTCGACCAATAAAACTGACAGCAAGTGTACCTATCCAAAAACCGTAAATGGAATTTGAGGAAAATATCTGTGACCTTGCCTGAGAGACTACTAACAGCAGTGTGCAAGTATACTCTATGTCCTGGATTTTGAGGACGTAATGGATGAGGAGAAACCTTAGCCAGCGTTAGAATATCAACAGGATATTACACCAGATAATCCATGCTGTGGTGTACCTCCATCTTAAAGTAGAGCCTATACGTGTTTTAGGTGCCCGTAGCATTCTTATCCGCCATACAGCAAATGATGGACAAGTTTCAAATATTGCCTCAGCACACTATAGGACAACGTGTGCCTGCTTTCCCTACTCTGTCTCCTCCAGGTCCTCCTCTGCCATCTACACCTCGTTGGCTACCTACGCCTCCCCCAGTTCCAAAGAAACCATCTCTCAGAATAGGCAACAAACCTCTCGTCTCATCAACTCCTCGGGACATGGGCGAGGGAGTGTCATCTGGCTAGATGTATTCAGATGGGGCTGATGAAGAAGATTAACTTCCACCAGGGGATGACGGAGGTAATGATGATGGGGAGGCTACATCATACACAAGAAGACTGATAACCCACCCAACCGACTGCCCTCAGATGATATCACCCGCTTTAATGCTCTGACGAGGAGAGCAGCTAAGAAGTTAAATTTACCAAGGTTCAGGGCCCAGATTCTGCCCCAACCTCTCTTACCCGTCATCCGAAGCTGGGCCCTGTGATAACACCAGGAGCACAACGTAAACAAAGAACACTATCACACCATCGTCTGCTCCTCCTGCCAAAGACGTGAGACTAATAGGTCATTTTAGCCATTGAATTAGTCAACATCCATTAAAGTTGGTAATACTTTAGCAATTTTAGGATGGTTGATGGAAGATGTGGCTTTACATCTCACTCTTCCTTGACCTCATCAGACGAAAAAAAGAGGCTGCTAAGGCAGTTTTCAAAGAAGAAGAAATAAGATAGACATGCATCATTGATACAGCAACAGACATTTAGAACACAGGCTTCCATCAGCTAGCCGGGCAGCTGCTCTTAGAAGGCAGGGTTGGCTTGGATTCCAAGCCATCTATGTTTTACATAGCTACGCAAAGGGGATGCAGTCCCGGACTCTCGTGGGAGAGGTTCAGCTGCTATGGAACTGGGCTATTTCTCGCAAAGTCGACATTGCTGTAGAACACCTCCCAGGTGAATGGTGTCAGTCAACAGCTTTCAAACTGCTTCGAGTGCAACTTCACCAGGAGAAAGTCGAGTACATCTTACGGAGACGGGTTGAGCCCGCGATCGGTCTGTTTGCCATTCAGAGCAAAAAGAAATACAAGTTATTTGCCAGAATGGTTTGAGACCTGGGACCATGGACAATGCCCTTTCAATCAGATAGTCCAGCATCTTTGCTCATGCCTTTCTTCCATTTCCCCTCATCCCCTAGGCTTTGAGGAAGGCGAAGATAGATCACTGTGCTTTTATCCTTGTTGCTAAGGTGCTGCAGTATTGGCACAGTGAACGATTACAACTATCTGCACGTCCGGCAATACCACTGAAACCACACTACAGGATCCTCTCCAGATACCATGGAGAGATACTCCATCGTGACCCCAGGTTGTTGAACCTGACAGCATGGTACCTGCTCACCTAGTTGCTTGGCCACTTGGATTTACCAACAGAATGTCGGAACATCCTAGCGCAAGCAGGAGCTCCGTCAACTAGAAAGACATACAACGGCAAATAGAAGCATTTCGGTGTTTAGTGCAAAGGCAGAGGGTTTGACCGTATATATAGTTACCTAATACTCACATACTTGTTTCTTTGTGAGTCTATCTGGGGCAACATCAAGACTTAGAAAAACTGAAGTCCCCTCATCTACTTTGTTCTCTCAGACAATCATAAAACAATTTATTAGGGGACTCTTTCAAGTACATCCACCTACTCAATGTCCTCTGGTGTCATGGGAGCTTAATACTGTCCTGAGCGAATGTTGCCTCCCTTCAAACCAATCTACAAAGACATCTAACGTTCATGTCTTGGAAAACAGCTCTTGTCTTAAGTCAGCAAGGAGGGTAGGAGAGATGCAAGCATGCACTGTCAAGGAACCTTTTCTCCAACTTGCAAGAGACCATGTCATCCTAAGGAACATCCCTACATTTACACCCAAGGTACCTACTGACTTTCACTTGAATTAACCTGTCATATTATGGTAATTCTTTCCAAATCCAATAACGTCAGCTGAAAGATCATTGCATTCCTTAGATGTTTGTAGATGCATCAAATTCTACATCAACAAAGCAAAGACCAACTGTTTGTGTCTTTTGGCCAACTATGAAGCGGTTGCTTCCAGTCCAAACATGATAGCATGCCTCTGAGACGCACTGATTGCTCTTGATTGGGGTGAAAAGATCTGAGCAGCTTCCAAGCAGTTCCGGACACCCCACATGCGGTCAGGCTGTTAAGCAAAAGTCCATGGTGTACCCTATCAAAGGCCGCAAGAGATCCAGCTTAATCAGGGCTGCACTGTTCCCTTGATCGAGCGTTGCCCTGACCTCCTTGGTGGCTTTGATGAGGGTGGTTTCAGTGCTGTGCGCTTACAAGAAACCAAACTGTGTGACGTCTAGAAGATTATTGTTTTGAATATGTTCCATCAATTGGGAGTTCAAAAGCTTGTCAATGATCTTCGCCATAAGGGGAAGGCCAGCTATGGATCGGTAGTTAGTAGGTTCTGATGAATGTAGCATTTTTTTTTATCTGATAGAGACTACTAGCCCCAGATTCCTTAACCTAGAATTATCCCCAGGCGTGAGACTGGACCCGGAAAATTTTCTTGTCCCAGCATCTCTGCGCGCCAGGGGGCGGCACCATGCGACTCCGCCCCGACGTCCTCCGCGGTCACATAAGCCGCACCCCGGTGCGCTGACGTCAGTTTCCTTCTTTTCCGCATGCCACGCGGATCCGGATTGTGTCCCTGGCCTGCTTTCAGGCCATCTTTTCACGCTTTGCGTTTTCTTTGGGAACAGTGTGCGAATGCCTTCGAGCTTTAAGACGTGCTCGTCTTGTGTGCACCAGATGTCGGCGACAGACCCTCACCCCATTTGCATGTGGGGTTTGGGTGAGCACCATGACTCCACGGACTGCGAGTCTTGTCAGCAGATGAAGCCGAAGTCCCGGCGGGAGCGCCGGATGAAACACCTTTCGACCCGCATGTCCAGGTCGGCGTCGTCACCACGCCCGTCCCCAGCGGAAGGGTTCAAGAACCGCCGCTTCCGTCTCCAACATCGTCCCTCTCCGAGGCCGCAAGGGCGTCGCTCGCCCGTGGTTAAGTGTTGCAGCTTGTCCCCAAGGTCTGCTTAGCTTACAGCCGTCGCCCTCAGAGGAATTGCTCTCCCCACCGCGTTGCCCTACGGAGGCGAGTGCTGCCTTCGCCCAGGCTGTCTCCACAGTGCATGGGCGACCCGGCTGCCCATTTCCCTGCGGATCATTTGCTTGAGGTTCTCCATCAGGGCACTGGTGGAAGGGAGCTGCTTCTTCCCTTCGAAGCTTCGCTCCATAATTCTCTCTTGGGGGCCTGGGGGTGTCTTGCCACGGGGGACCCGGTGCCCCAGTCGCTTCTGCACCGCCATCGTCCTGCTCCGCATGATCCTGTTTGCCTTTCCTTCCACCCTTCTACCAGGGGCCCTCTTCTCCAGACTGCCTTTCCCTCCTTGCCGTCGGTGTTGTCTCCTCCGTCACGGGAGGCCCGGTGGTTGGATTCATGGGGGCGTAACATCTTCGTCTCCTCCAGTGCTGCCTTGCGGGTACTCAACACGCTTTGTGTGTTGGCCAGAGCCACTTCCAGCTTGTGGGATTCCGCAGAGTCCCTTCTGTCTCGTGATTCTCAGGAGGGTGCCTGCGCTGATCTGCGGCACCATGTGTTGGATGGCCGGGAGCTGGCCGCGTTCATTCTTCACTCAGCTCCAGATGTTTCTGAGGCTCTTGGTCGCACTATGGCTTCTTCGGTGGCCCTCCGTCGCCATGCTTGGCTGAGGGGTAGTGTTTTCCCTGAGAATGTTCGGGAGCGTCTGGTTGACCTCCCTTTCGATGGCACTCTTTTGTTTAACGCCCCTGCGGATTCTGCCATTCAGCGGTTCCTTGCGGGGCTTCCTCCTCCCCCTCCCCCTCAGTAAACCTGGATGTCGTCCTCTGCTGTGTTCTGGGAGGTGTTCTCCCATTGTTTTCTGGGGTCTAGTGTTCGGTAGCCCCAGTTGTGTGTTCTGTGTGGTTGGTGTACCTTCGGGGTCCTTCGGTTGGCCCTTCGGTGCGGTTGGCTGCTGGTTCAGCCCACCCCCCCTTTTTTGACTTGTGGTTTTGGCTGTTGGTAAGCCTGTGTAGGTCCTGAGATTGGGCCTTTTGTGTCTTCTTTATTGGCTTCTTGGCAAGCCGTCTGCGATTCTACCTGCAGGCCTTTCTGTGTGTCCTCTGCTGCGGAATCTTTTCCCAAGAGGTGTTCCCATGTTTTCTTGGGACATAGCTTACCCTATGTGGGGTACTTGTAGCTATTATATAGCTCCGTCATGTGCTGGGGAGGTGTGGTCACCCTTTTCAGGTCCCTTGCTTTCTTTGGCGTCACGGTATATCGCGGATGGGGTCTCTTTGACAATTATCTTGGCGCAGCTTGCGTTGCGCCCAAGTCTGTCCCTCTCCAGGTCCGCTGCGTCGCTAGACCAGTCTGGCCTGCTGTCTGCGGCTTCGTGTTGTGGCGATTCCGCCCTTCTATCCGGCGTGTCGGCCTGCTCCTCTGTCTGGTGTTCCAGAGGGACTGGCTTTCCTTGGCTTTCTTTGTTCTGGTTGACGGCCTGGGCCCGTCCTCCGTGTCTCTTTCTCTTCTGCCTGGTCCCACTTCTTTTGTGGGTCAGTGTGTGTTCTGGACCGGCCCCTCCTTTGGGGTGTGTCCTGGCCCTCCCTGGCCTCTGCCTTCGGCTTGCGCCTGGCTTGTTCTGGTGCACTGCTCCATGGTGTTGCCTGCTGCTGGCTGCGAATGCCTGCGCATGCCTGCTTGTTCTGGTCCACCGTCGTGGCCTTTTGATGTGTTCCCTTGTGCCCCTGCCTCTGGTTCCGCTGGGGCTTTGTGCACCTGTGCCTTTCTTCTTACGCCTGCACTATTGGCGGTGGGGCCATTCCTGCCTTGTCCTCTGCTTGCGGCCAAGGTGTGTTCGGCTGTTTCTTATCACTGTGTGTGCTTCTTACGGCAGGCCCTGCCTCCGGTTCTACCTCTTCTCCCTGGGATTCGAGGTGGTTCTTTTGTTCCTTGAGGCCCTTTGGGCGCTGTCTGCCCCTGCGGGGTGTTGGGCGATTCTCCCTTAGTTGGGCTTGGGATCTCCTGGCCTTCCCTTCTTGTCCCTGTGACATGTCCCCTGCTGGGGCCCTGTGTCTCTCCTGCTGGGGAGGCTCTCTCGCAGGTCCTCTTCCTTCTGGGTATGGCTAGGGTATCTATTCTACGTTCAGTAATCTGCGGCTAGTAGTCTATATCAGATGTACAAGTTACTTAACTCCAGTAACGATGTATCTGGTTGAGACAATTCTAGCCGCAGATACCTTCATGACCCGCCCTTCCGCCCCGTTTTGCGAGGTCCCTCAGCTTGCTTTACTGCACTCGCCTCCGTCTGGGTGGCTTGTCTTCTGTGGGTGTCCTCTTTGCTTGTTTTCCAGACAGGCTGTCCGGTTCTGCTTGATTGTTCCATCCCCCCCTTTTTTTTTTCTTTTGATGCAGGGATGGTTGGTTTCTGTGTGCCTTCACCCCACCTGGTTTCTCTCCAGTGTAGGGGCCTCCTTTTGCTCTTCTGTTGGAGTTTCTGATCCCGTTGTGGTCTTCTGCGTTGGGGATTCTTTTGCCTGTCCTTAGGCCTCCTGCTCCTTTCAGGGGTTGTGGCCCTCCTTGACAGTGTAGTCTGGGGGTGGATTGCTGTTACGCGTCTGTTCCGGGATTGTGGCCCTTCACTGCCTGGTTTGTGGTTGCAGTCTCTCTCTCTCTCTTTCTCTCTTTCTCTCTCTCTTTCTCTCTTTCTCTCTTTCTCTCTCTCTTTCTCTCTTTCTCTCTTTCTCTCTTTCTCTCTTTCTCTCTCTCTCTCTCCCTCTCTCCTTCTGTTCCGGCGCTTTCACATGCTTGTGCCCTCAGGATGGCTATCGCCTTGGCTTCCTCGGAGTGGTGCTCTTCTCTTTCCCTGCTATGACTTTGTTGCTATGGCCTTCTGGTACTTTGGTGCCCACTGGTGCTATCGCCTTGGCTTGCACAGTTGTTCCTCAAAGTGGTGCTCTATTCTTTACCTGCTCTGGCTTTGCTGCTGTAGCCTCCTGGTACCTTGGTGCCAGCTGGTGCTGTTCCTCATACTTTGTTTCTCTGTTTTGTTTCTCTGATTTTTTTCGCACACTGTTCTCATGCTCTCCTCAGTTTTGTTGTGATGGATCCGCGTTGTGGCGCAAAAAAAGTTCTCCAAAGCAAACTGACGTCAGCGTGCCGGGGTGGGGCTTATGTGACCTCGCTGACGTCACGCCCACGGAGGACGTCGAGGCGGAGTCGCGTGGTGCCGCCCCCCGCTGCGCAGAGATGTTGGAACAAGAACATTTTCCTGGTCCAGTCTCACGCCTGGGGATAATTCTACGTTAAGGAATCTGCGGCTAGAATCGTCTCTACCAGATACATCGTTACCGGAGGTAAGTAACTTGTACTTTTAAAGAAGTGAGCAGATGGAGACTTCCTTCCGTTGGGAAGGGAAAACACCTGATTTCCATCTCTGATGATAGATATCGTTCAGAAAAGGACCTAATGATGGAACGATATGCTCTACACATCATAACATAATATCGTGAAGCACTAATGCCTCGTTGCGAATAAAGAAGCTCCAAGAGCAGTGGGACAGGCAGTCCTTGGTAACCGGAAGCTGCTTCCCACTTCCTTCTATCTCTTGTCATTGTTATGTACTGCTTCCTATTCTGATTCAAGCATGTGAATCTATGAAGGATCCAATGCTGGAGAAGAAATGAGTTACTCATCGCTAACTCCAGCATGCGGCCCTCCCTCGTTCCTGCTCAGAGGCTCACTCCTTGCTTACTCTTTTCACACTTGTGCTTCAGAATCGAGCCCATGGGGGCCCCTCAAGGAGTGGGAGAGCTGGCACGTCACCTCATTGGCTGAGGGGAGTGGGAGAGCTGGCCCGTCACCTCATTGGCTGAGGGGAGTGGGAGAGCTGGCCCGTCACCTCATTGGCTGGAGTTCGGGTTGCTTCAAATGAGGTGAATGTGCTACTGAACAAACACTGTTGTTGAGGCCTGTGGCCATTACAGCACACTTTACTGCTGTTTAAGATTACCGGGGATTCCCAGCCTGAGGGCAGGGAAGGATGTGAAAGATTCCAGCGATGGATGACGGGAGTTCCAGGTAAGTAACTGATCTCTTATGATATACGGTCCTCCCGCCTCGCACTTCTCCCTTTGGTGGTACTAGGCCCAGTTCTCTTTTTTTTCGAGCACATTCTCCTTCTGTGGTTCTGCAATATTGGGCACTTCCTGCCTTTCCTTCTGCCTGTTGAACCCTGGAAGGGGATGTGGCTCTAGCCAGCCTGTCTTTTGCACTGTGTGACCTTGCTCTGTATTTTATCCTTTTCCCTCTTTAGATCGCTAAGTCCCTGCTCTGAAGGTAAGACCAAGAGTGCTGACTGCCTGTCCTCCTCTCCTGCCTTTCTGGGGGTACTCGCCCTCCTTCACTCCACTAAAGTCTCCGGCACGGTCACACGAGCCGCACTCACTCTTTCTTTCACGTTGGTCTTGACTAACCCGGAAGTGCATGGAGTGCTAACATGGTGACCCCTGGTCGCACTAACTGTAGAGACAGATGTTGTCCTGTTGTCTTGAACTGAGACCTCTGCCATGTTTTGCTTGCACTTAACCTCTCCGTCTTTATGGATTTTGGCCACTTAGCATGTATGTTGATCGAGCAGTAGCATGTTCTGGAACCTTCCTTTGTGGTCCTAACAAGTGAAATAGAAAGGCAGCCCAGAGAATCGCAGCAGCCTGAAAGTGAGTGAGTGAGAGGTTTGTATATCTGTCCATCAGAGAGCATCTTTAATTATTCCCAGAATTCAACCCTGTGCACCCGAGCAGGATGGAGGCAGCCCTGGGGTGACCCCTGGTGCTGGGGATTTAAGAAGGCCAGAATTGCCAGTACTGACGCACATTCCCAGACTCTTCCAGTTAGTGATCACACAACTGCATCACTGGGATCACCATTTATTTGAATAATTATTATATATATATTTTTCATATACAGCTCAAACCTAGTAAAAAAACAATCATGAACGTGCATAATTAGTACGATTCACAGAAGACAAATATATCAACAAATGCAGACAAAACAACACAATTGGACACTCAAAGAATTGTTGTACCCAGGTTCTGACCTTTTTGTTTTTTGCCCCCTCAGAAGCTTGGTATCTTGCATTAAACCCACTATCAACACCGAGCTCCAGTAAAATGACTCGAGGAACATTCAAGCACTCACACTCTGACTCATTCACATGCCAACGTCCATGGCAGGACCAGGCGTCGTCTGGGGCGCTCCTCACAATCTTTCTGTCGAAGGACTCTTCATAGTCCCGCTGTACCGTGTAGCTGGCTTGAGTTTCGAGTGGCCCAGCCCTACTGATTATGGGCCCAGCCCTGTATAGTTTGTGCATCTCTGTGACCTCGCCGAGTCAGTACTATGGTTCCTGAACCCCGAGTTGGAACCGGCAGTGTCTGGTTGACTGGAGGGACGCCCCCAGCCAGCCAGAACTACCACTCCCGTCAAGGGCAGGTGATTACACTCGCTGTATAACCCGTGCTCACCCTTTGGTAGCGTGGCACTGAGCAGTCAGGCTCACTACAGAGGCAATGTTTAAAGCACACACAATAAATGCACTGACCGTCACAAAAGAGACTTCGCATAGGATGTCTGTAGAAACATTTATGTTCAACACACATTTTCAATCATCATTGACCGAGAGCACCCTTATGGGGTGCACGATATCAAGATTATGTACATACCCTAAACAGATAACATTTTTTAGCAGTACTGCAGGCCGAAGCCACGCCGAAGAAACCCTGTGTCAAAAGGTACTGTGGTTTTGGCAACAATCAACATATAAGGTGGCACTACCGGTCAGTGTCGTGATTCATAGGTGGTCTGCACACGATCACGTCCACTCACACACACACACTCACGGTGCAACAGGTATCAGCCAGGACGTACAGCATGCTCCTACATACACATATGCACTCAGCACCATAATGCAGTGCCAGCAGGTATATGGTTCACCCTCTGCAGCCGCAGTGGCCTAAGCCTCCCTCCACCCTCAAGTTCGCCCCTATTGTCCTATACCCCCAGATGGAAGACAACCAGCCCCGCCTCCCAGACACTGGGCCACACGCAGCCAAGTCGCACTTTGTCTGGGTCTTCGGGAAGCAGGTGGGAATATGTAAACAGTTTTAATTGGGAGGCAGACGTAAACAAGGGAGAGGTTAGCAGCCACTCGGGAAGTACATCCACAGGTCTCAAAACAGAAAGGAGTCATTCAGTCTCTTGACACGCTTCCGAACTGTCAACCGAGTCAGTCTCTCTCGCTACTACATGGCACCAAGATGTCTTCCGCAGGAGCCAGGTGTGGAGAGAGCAGTTGGTCCGCCACAAATGAGGGTCGTCAATGGAACAACCGATGAATGGGGATTAACACCGGTGAGCCTCTCGTTACGACGAGGCGTCGTAATCAATAGGCGAAGATCCGGGTCGTGTCCAGGCAATTCGGGCACAACGACTGGTGCACAGGGATAAATCACACCAGGCCCTTCCGATTTCAAACCCGATGAGTTGCAAAATTCTGCACCCCCTTGATAAGAAGGCACAATGGCTGTTGCACATCTAGTTAGGTTGCACCAGGCAATTCCAGTCAAGTACACAGCTAAGAGTTGCAATTCCGTACCCCTTTGGAAACGAGGCCCAACGTCCAGTGCACTATGTTACAGGTTGCAGCAGACCAGTCCTGTCACACACAAACGGGTGCAAGTTCAGTTTGGCATTCCGGTTGCAGCACACGGCACCCAGAGTACTGACTGCGAGAGCGGTGCCCCCTCCCTGAGCTGCATGTCAGGTTAAGGTTCGGTTAACTATCCGTAAATTATGGGTATGACCAGTGAATCCTCAACAAAGCAATAAGGATCACCGGTGTTGTATCACCCCCTCTTTTCTTTGTTTGTTCACACTAATAACTATACGTAAGTTATTATAGATGGCAGTAGCAGTTATGGGTCGTAACGAAAGCTGCAACACCTTCTTGGGGTCTATAGGCTGAAACATGTAGACCGTTTTCCGTCAACTACTTGCAGGTATAAGCAACCCCTGCCGGTGCTTTTACCCCGACCCCAGGACGAGTTAATAAAGGCATATTTCGTACCGGGTAGCTAGATTTAACAATTATCCTCCTCACGGTTTATATATATGTATTTGCGCTGTGCCCTCTACCCAACCAAATTCACTTCTTCTCATTGCAGGATTTAGTATATCCTAAAGTTAGGAACAAAACATCCCTGAGCTCCTCCTTCTCAGTGAGGGGGTTGTAGCCCATGCGGGACTAGGTTTTCCCATTGCAAGGAGAATCCCAATGACGAAACTTGCCACCTATGGTGAGTGAGGGATTTCGTCCTAATGAAGGGACTCCTCCCCCCCCCCCCCCCCACCCCCCCCAGGGCTCAAGAGAGTATCTCTGGTTGTGTTGACTCTTCCTCTTTATATTAGCTTAGACCGAGGACTTTTTTGTGTGTTTTGTTAATCGAAAGGAGAGCCAACCCTCTCTGGTCTTAAAACATTTTCTCCTCGGACCCTCCCTTCCCTTTGTTGTGTATAGCAAATGCAGCAGAGCCACATGAGATAGAATGAGGCACTACTCTGGGTACACCCCCACCCCAAGGGTCGCACCATGTGATTCAGACACCGCACGCAATTAGAATGCAGTTGGCGTGTCGCACAAGAGACTTGCTGCACGATCGACGGAACGGACCACGCAGGATCCTGCAACCCGTGAATCCGTTCACCACCACTAGACACTTATAAGTGCGGTCAAGATTTCCTGGACTTCACACTAGGCAATACAGTCTCCAAACACAAGTATTAGGTCCACACACACCACGCTACCAGTTTGCATTTAGCAGCCGAGGTGGACACCCAAGAGGGCATCGCTCTCCAGATGTCACAGGTTGATGGTGTAGGTCCCTCAGGGGAGATCATTGATGTCCCAGAGATCTCCGAAAGAACAGGAGGCCCACCGTCCGGCCCTTGGAGAGCACACTCCAGTGTGCCACGCTTCAGCAGTCCTCTGACCAGGCCAGTCTCGATTTGGACAGTTATCCTCCATGTGCACAACAGAGTCCTCTCATAATGTGCACCACGCAGTCCTGGTGCTCCGGTCCCACGTCCCCACAAGTGTCTTGCCACCCTTTGCTGAAGAATGGCCTCCCTAGTTACACTATTGTGTGTCTTTGAAGTCAGAGTGGTTTAGGGGCTTTTCCTTTTGAACCACAGATGTCTACCCTAAATTGTAGGTCTTTCGGCCATGGGGCTTTGGAATGCGTATCTTAGTCTTTAGTGGGGCCATGACCGGGCCCCTAGAGGCCATGTGACAACAACGTCTCTCTTCAGTATATCCCATTCGGCCTTCACATGGCAGAGGCCTGCCGTTCCCTTGGGATGCCTGAGGCTAAGTGACAACAGCGTCTTTCTTCAGTAGATCCCATTCGGCCTTCACATGGCAGAGGCCTGCCGTTCCCTTGGGATGCCTGTTTTTATGGCTGTCGATTGGGCAATAAATAGATGTGCTCCACCAACCCTGGTGCCCACTGGAAAGAGACACCATGGTCCCGAGACTCTTGGAGCATTGAAAGGCCCATACTGTATAAGTGGCATTTCTAAGCGAGTTATGCCAAAACCTTCTTTACCAATGGAAAGATTTTGGTGCTGTGAATCCATTGGTATGAAACATCATGAGGCTGCTCCATTGCAGTCCCCCATTGCAGAGCAAAGTGCTGTTAACCACTTCCCCAAATGAACTTATGGGCAAAGCAGGCCTCATAGGAAGTGAAACACACATGGGTATTCCTCACTACCTGGGCGCATGTGCGCTATTGCACACCCCAACCTACAATGGCAGCAGGATGGGGACACATAGTTCCCATCACCAGTGGTGCCAGTGCACCCTCCTGATTTACCAATATGTGTGTCTGTGCGCACGCACCAACCTGTTTTGGCAGGTGACACACGCTATTACGGGCCTCATGGGTGCGGGTGCAATGACAGATCGGCCTGTATTTCAGAACATGGAATCGGTGCCATTTTACAACACAGATAGGAAGGGTGCACGTCCTTTCACACTGTAGTTGCAATGGGAAAGGGCCCAAAGCCCGGAGGCCACGTAAGAGAATCAGCCAAACCCAGGTGGAAAAAGTTCATTGAACCGCTACCTGACGAGTATCAGGTCCAGCATGCGTCCCCTCCCGCTGAAAGTGCAGAGGTTCTACATGGCATCCAGGTAGTCATCCTAACTAAGGCGGAAGAACCTAGATAAGTCATCTGCGTTGCAGTGGTCGACCCCTGGTCGTTGTTCAACTCTAAAGTCCATCCCCTGTAAGAGGATGGACCACCTCAGCCATTTTGGATTCTCACCCCTCATGTGCATTAGCCACCTGAGGAGTTGATGGCGTTTGAACCAAGAGGTGCATGCAAAAAAAATATGGCCGCTTCTTCTTCAGGGCCCAGACCACGGTGAATGCTCTATCGCCATCCACCGTTGCGCTGGTCGGAGTAACCTCTAAGAGATGAAGGCTACCAGCTGGACTAGGCCCTCCTCGTTCAGTTGAGACAGTACCACCCCAATACCATGCTCAGAGGCATCATTTTGAACGATGAGCTCATGTGAGAAGTCCGGGGCATGGATGCCGGGTGCTGTACACATGGCCTGTTTGAGGGAGTCAAAGTCTATTTGCCAGGCCTCAGTCGAGATTACATTTCCTGGCTGCGTCTTTGAAGTCAGCTCTGTTAAGGGGGTCACAATGGTACAATATCCCTTGACAAACATTCAGTAGTACCCGGCAAGGCCCATGAAGGCTCTGATATCCTTTTGGGTTTTGAGGGGCTCACAGGCCAGGATAGCTCCAACCTTGGCCTGGAGGGGTTGCACTTTACCCCGATCCACCTGGTATCCTAAGTACACCACCGATCCTTGCCTTATCTGGCACTTACTGACCTTGATAGTCAGGCCTGTTTGCTGCATGGCCTGAAGTACTTCCAGTAGGTAAAAGAGATGATCGTCCCAACTGTTACTGAAGACGGCAGTGACGTCCAGATAAGCAGCTGAGAAGGTTTCCATGCCAGCAAGGACCTGGTTCACCAACCTCTGGAAGGTGGCGCGGGCATTCTTGAGTCCAAAGGGCATGACCCTCAATTGGTAATGCCCATCCGGAGTGGAGAAGGCAATATTCTCCCTGGCTCTCTTGATGAGGCCGATCTGGCAGTACCCAAAGGTGAGGTTGAAGGTACTTAAATACTGGGCTGCGCCCAATCTGTTGATCAACTCATCTGCCTGCAGAATTGGATGGGACTCTGTCTGGGTCCCTGTGTTCAGCCCCCGATATTCCACACAGAACCCTAGTTCAGGTGTTGTGCCTGCCAGGGTGGCTTTTGGCACCAGTACCACCAGATTGGACATGGGGCTGCTGGAGGTTCTATGACCCCCCAAGCTTCCGCCTTGAAGGGTTGGGCCATTGTTTCAAATTCCAGCCCCCTCGGGTCTCCATCTTGGGTATCCATGGACCGAGTGGTATCACAGACCCAGTTGTGTAACCCCAACATCTCCACATGAGCCTGACAATATCCTTCCAGATACTGTGCTCAAGGTCATTACCCAACAGACGAGCCACTGGCATGGCAGAGCTTACCGCCACCTTCAATAGGCCCGACACCCTTCTCCATCCAAATGACACATGGGCCACTGGGAAACAACCCTTTTTGTTGTCAGCCACCACCATTTGGTGGGTGGCTCGGGGAGTATTTGCTCCGGGAAGACCAATTAACTCCTTACCATAGTCATACTGGCCCCTGTATCCCTCAGAGCCCCTACCCCCTGCCCATAGATGGTGATCCATTGCCTATACTTTGCTGTATTCTCAGGCACTTGAATACAAGGAATCATATTGCTGTCACCCAGGGGCACTCTGGTAACACCACTAAACTCCCTTTCATTATTCGGAGCCACCTCCTCCGCCATGGCTACGCTTGCCACCCCTGGAGCCTTTCTTTCAGCGGACGGGCCACATGTTTTGGACATTTGGTGTCTCCACTGAAATGCCCATACTGGCCCCTGTATCCCTCAGAGCCCCTACCCCCTGCCCATTGATGGTGATCCATTGCCTATACTTTGTAAAATTCCGTAATTTGAGCGGGGTCGCTCTGGCTCCTGGAAATTGAAAGAGGTACAGACTTGAACCTGGTTCCGGCTCCACAGAGCTGTGCCTAGAGCATCAAAATGCCTTACCTGTCTCATTGACGGATGACAGACGAAGCGAAATTAAAGTCTATTAGGACTTCTTCTTCCTTTTGTGCGTCTTCCACAAGTGTCTGAGGACCTTGAGTGAGAAGAGGACCTGCAACCTTCTCTTCTTCAAACGGGATCGGGATCTCCGAGGAATCTTGCTCGACGATGTCGACTGCCAGGCCGCAAGAACGCTCCCGCAATGCCTTCGGAGCCATGGCCTGGCTGTCCGAGCACGACTTCGTGTTGTGTTTGTGCTTGAGGCAACACGAGCATTCGAGGTGGGGGTCGGTTACGGACAGGGTGTGGTGACAGGCGCCACACGGCTGAAACCCTGTACGTCTAGATGCCATCCTCGACACGCAAGAAAAACACAAGAAAAATATTTTGGCGAGAAAAGCATGTGAAAAGGAGACAGGCATGGAATGAAAATAAATGATGTCTGTGCGCATGGGTGGCGCCTATATAGGTGACCGGCACATTATAACTGACAATAACAATGTCACACGGAGCAGAACGGAGCCACCCGACATCATGCAGGGGTACTGCTCATGCAAAAGTTTCCGGATCCAGCCTGACGCCTGGGAAATTCAAAGGTAAGGAATGTGCAGCTAGAGAGATTGAACACTGGCCTGACGATCTGGGAACACCGCCTAAAGTATCTAAGGAAGTGGGAAACCTCAAACCCCATGGACTCCAAGCTAATAATGAACGCCCAAGTAGACAAACTAGCCAGATCAAGCTTCGTTACTATAAAAACTCTGCCTGGGATTTCCACACAAGGTCCAGGCTACCATCTCTCTTGTTCTGGCTAAACTCTGTTACGCCAATAGCCTCTACTACGGATCACCTTTAACAGCTATGAATATAAAGTCACAAGCCCACATCTCGCCTGCCTTGAAGGCCCTACATTGGTTACTGGTTGCCAGAATATCCATGTTCAAGCTGCTCTGTATCGCCCAGAAAGCGATACATGGAACAGGACCACTCTTCATCAGAGATAAAATCACCAAAAACATTCAACAAAGGAACCTCCGCTCTAGAGTGGCACCTCGCCTCAAAACTCACCATACAAGAAAAAAACCATAGGTAGCACATCCTTCTCAGTTCAAGCAACCAAACTATGGAATCCTTTAGCCCCAAACAAAAGATCCACGGATAACTACCTTATCTTCAGAAGACTACTCAAGAGTTGGCTCTTCCCCACATAAGCACCATACTCCAACATATAAAGCATTTATTTGGCACATATGTATGTTTATGTAGGCACATATGTATGTTGTTTTGTATAAACATGTATAATAATTATGTTTATAAATATATAGATATTTGTTAGTTCTGCTTAACAAATGTACATATAACTTGTGGTTATATCATTCAATGTTTAACATGCATATAACTGACTGCATAAATAAGTAAATCTTTAAACATAACTGTTTATCTAGAATTGCTGTACTATTGAATTATAATGAAATCTATAAAAACAAATTAACTTAAAGTACAGCAACACTTGAAAGTCTGAGTTTCTTAAATACAACTTAAATCTACATATATTACCTTCCTTATTCATATATATCCTCTACCGCCACTCTGACTCATACCAAACCCCGTTCTACTACTGTAATCCACAAAATACCCCTTTTTTAGACTTTTACGTCCTCTAACCCTCCTTGCATCATCTCAAACCTCTTTTACTTTTCAGATCTCCCAAGCAAGCCTTTCTAAACCTTTCCCTCTGACTCTTCCCCACCTGCCTTTACTCATCCCAAAGTTCCTCCTACTGCTATGAGCTCCAAAAAACACTTTCCAGACCCTTCTCTCTTCTATCCCTCCACTATCCTTTTCAAATCCAAATAACAGGCTACCATGTCCACCGTTCAAATTAATTTCATATTTTCCTATACTAATTCCCCACCAATCCTGTTTGGGTCCCGGAGTAGCGTGCTACCTGCCGAAAAGCACTTTGACATCTCATCAGGGGTAGTAGGCACTATATAAATGCAAACCCTTCTCTCTTTTATCCCTCCACTATCCCTTTTCAATCCAAATAACAGATTCACATGTCCACCGCTCACATGAATTAACTATCTCCCTATACTAGCTCACCAATAATCCTCTTGGGGTTCCGGAGTAGCGTGCTACTCGCCAAAAGAGCCATTTAATGCATCGTCAAGGGTACTAAGCACTATATAAATGCAGTTAGAATACAATGCAATGCAATATCGCTAGATTTATGCTAAGCTCATTAAAAAAACTCACATGGGGTTATGTATGGTGGTCTAATATATGTCACATCCACAGCACCAGTTTCCACAAGCATGAGTTTGACGCCACTCATGAGATATATATATAGATATGTGTGAGAGACTGCATAGGCACTAGCTAGTGCAACATAGTTGTGAGCACGTTCTCTAGCACGCCAATAAGCACGCAAATAAGGGGACAAGTGCTTGTCATGAATGTTGTATTACTTGATGGCAAGGTCCACATAAAAATCTTTTATACGCGAAACAATCTTCATAAGAGCACCCTGGAACATGGTTGAGCCCACCCTGACCTTTAGGAGTCCATGTGAACCCGGTGATGCAGCCTGCCACTATTAGAGTGGGTGAGGGTTGTATAAGAAAAGGTTTTTACCCCTTCCTACTACAGTTGGAGTAGTTCATAGGCATGGCACCTAACTCAAAAACACCCTTCTTTCTCCCTGCGGAGTCATCAGCACTCCAGAAGGGATACTCCTTGGTCATTAGAATTTTGTTATATAAACACGAGGCTCGACCATTTAGGTTAGAGAGGCCTTTGCTCCAGAGGTTGCCAGAAAGAGGTCAGATTCCAGACTGCCAATTGATGTCCCTCTTGGACTGAGGTTGGACGTATAGAACAGACACAGATTTCAGCTGTGCTTAACTGCCAGCCAGCAGGTTTTCATTGATAGAACAGCCACAGCATTGCCTCCCCCTCTGAGTCTAATAAATACAGAGGCGCACTGTGTTGGGGTATTCCGAGCCACAATCCTAGTATTCTCCTTTAGGCACCATTAGTATACTTCATGCTCTCAGAGAAGTGATACGAGTGGGGTGTAGGATGTAGGAAATCTATTCATAGGAAACTTGGTAGCAAGGTTTGTTGTTTTCACATTTATAGTAACTCTGATAATAGCAACACGCGTTGTATGTCTTGGAGTCATAGTGCATGTCCTCAGTAGCAGGTCATGGCAATAAATGTTTTTCAACATACATTGTGTCATTATTAGTAAAGATGCTTGAGTGTGGCATCTAAGCACAAAAGGTGGGTTTCCCACTTAGCACTGTGCCTCTGAAAGCAAGGAAGCAGTTTGTTTACCAGAAAGCACCTCTGCCCTGTAAAGTGGGTCTGTAGTGAACCAGATTTTCCTTCCTTATATACAGCACGTTGAACTCACTCCTTGTGTTATAGGGAAGGGGGATCTAAACCTGTCGATGGAGGGTGTACCCCTAAGACACACAACAGTACCACTGCCTGACATGAGGCCATCTAGCAGCTCCTTGGGTCCCATGGAAACACGTGTGTGAAACACAAGGTGACTTCAGGAAAGATTCTTCTTATTTCTACCAAGGCCTCAATTCTTTTTCTCAGAGCAGGTCATTTCTTCCTCTTCTCTTGGGTCATAGGGGTCTGCAAGGGAGTTAAGCGAGCATTCATTAACACAATGCACACTACATACAAGACCAGCGCACCATGCTGAGCAAAGCTGTGGCTAAGTCTGTCTGAGCTGGCTGTAGGATTTCTAGGTTGCCCTCTTGGCTCAGTCTTGCATAGTGACAAGCCAAGTGAAGTAGACACTGCCTTCTACGATAAGATGAGTGACAAACATTACTTGTGACAAAAACAAGAAAATATCTTCAGGCAGTTGATACCTTGCTTGTTCCATTCTTCTCAGTGCATGACTATGTTGTTAATTCGCTCTTTTTATTGTGCCATAAAGGAGAGTTTATAACCCGCTCCTTCTCCGCAACGCCAGATCTTAACCGTGGAAAGAAAACGGAACAAGTGTAATTGATAGTTGGTGGTGGAGAGTGCTTTGGTTTTTAGGTAGAGCCTGGGCAGCTTATTCGCTGCTCTGCTAGGCATACTGTATTGGAGTATGGACTTGAAGCCCCGCCCACTGTCCGACTATATTTGTCATTGGCTTGTTTCTTTGCCCTCGTAAATGCTGGCTTCTGATTCGTTAAAAGGCTTGTTAGTCCCTCCTTAGCACTGCCTTGTCTTCATTTGTAGCCTTGCTTTCACAGGTGTTTTTACAAAAAAAAGTGCCTCGACTTGACAAACAAATGCTTTTTTTGGTAAAATCGCCCCATACCGCGCTTTCACTTTAATAGGAGCATGGACCTTTCTTTAGACACGGCTCATCTAAAGAAAGGGGCGTGGCCTCTATTAACATGAAAGCACAGCATGGGCCGCTTGTAAAGAACAAGCATTTGCAATGCACAGGTCTCGCATTTTAAAACTTTGACCTATTGATATTGTAAATGACAATGCCTTTCATTATAGCAGGTTTTTTTAAACACACAAATAAAAGTCATTGTCATTTACAATGCCAATAGCTCAAAATATCTCAATAGCGAGACCTATTTCATTGCAAATACTTGTTTGGAAATTAAGGCAATTTATTTGTAAGAGAATGGGGTCATAAAAAACTTTCTATATTTATCCAAACAGGACGACCTATGCCTGCTGTAGTGTCGTAAAGTCCTAGAGTGAAGCGGCATAAAGTACAGTGGTGCAGAGTAGGTTGGCGCAGAGTGCATTGGTTTTGAGTAAAGTAGTGTTGACTGCATTGGCGTAGGGTGCAGTGACGTAAAGTAGAGTTGTGCAGAGTAGCTTACAGTTGCGTAGAGTTCAATAGCGTAGAGTGGAGTGGTGTGTAGTAGAGTAGTGGCAAGGAGAACAGTGGTGTAGAGTACAGTGGAATAGAGTAGATTGTGTCAGAGTACAGCAAAGTGGTGTAGAGTGGAGTAGTGCAGTTTAGAGTGGAGTGGTGTATGGTAGAGTGCAGAGATATAGAGTAGCCAATAGTGCAGTGGCATAGAGTGGAGTCATGTAGAGTGTAGTGGCGTAGAGCGCATTGATGCAGAGTGGAGTATTGCAGAGTACAGTGCATTTGCATAGAGTGCAGTAGTGTAGAGTAGAGTGGTGTTGAGTTCAGTGCTGGAGTGCAGTTTTGCAGAGTGGAGTGTCGTAGAGTACAGGGACGCAGCATAGAGTGGCGCAGAGTGCACTGACGTAGAGCACAATGGTGTAGAGTGGCATAGTGTGGAGTGGTGTATCAGACAGTGGCATATAGTGCAGTGGCATAGTGTGTTGCAGAATAGAGTATAATGGGGTAGATTGCAGTGGTGCAGAATAGTTGAGATGGAGTGCAGTAGCCTAGAGTGTATTGGTTTTTAATAAAGTGGTGTAGTGTGCATTATCATAGGGTAGAGTGGTGCAGAGTGGAGTGCAGTGGTGTAGAGTGGTGCAGTTAGAGTGCGGTGGCACAGAGTGGAGTAGAGTAATGTAGAGTGTAGTGGCATAGAGGACATTGTTTCAGAGTAGAATGAACTGGCGTAGAGCGGAGTGATGCAGGGTAGAGTGTAGTGGCATAGAGTAATTGCATAGAGGTGCAGTGACACTGAGTGCATTGTTACAGAGTTGAGTGACTTTGAGGAGAAGGGCCAAGACTGGAGTGGTGTAGAGTGCAGTGATACATGGTAGAGTGGGGTTGAATGCACTGGCATAGAGTAGACAGGCGCACAGTAAAGTGCAGTGGTGCACAGTAGATTAGAGTGACATAGACATGAAATCATAGACGTCCAGCAATGTCACAAGCTGCACTCTTGATCTTGCACTCTGTAAACCCACATCTGAAAGAGACCATTAGTTATAGATTCCTTACATTAGAATTTCCCCCAGGCATCAGACTGGATCCGGAGAAATGTTTCCTTAGCAGTACCACGGCGCATCGGTAGGTGGCGACGGTCGACTCCACGTCTGCCGTTGGCGTCGTGGTCGCCGGGATGACGTTGTGCTGTCTACTTAGAAGCCTCCCCTGTGCGCTGACGTCATTTCTTTCTTTTTCCGTGCCAGCCAGCGCAGATCCAGAGAGAGCGTGCGCTGTACTCACTTTTTGACTAAATCTTTTTCGACTTTTGTCGACCTCTTTTTTGATTCTTCGAACTCCTGGTTCCACAAGGGATGTCCCATCGTCGGTCTGGCTTCAAGCCCTGTGACTCCTGTCATAAGTTGATGTCGGTCACCGATCCGCACCTTTGGTGACTGAAGCGCGACCACGATCCTAAGTCGTGCTCCGACTGCCGGGCCAGGAACCTAAAGTCTTTGCTGGAGCAGTCCCAAAAGCTTTTGGAAACCCAGCAGTCCGCTCAGTGCCGCTTGAGGTCCCCGTCGAGAGGAAGGTCACGGGACCGGTCACGGAGTCCTCACCATTCCTCTTTCAAGTCTTCGCACTCCTCCGGTAAGTCGAAGCACAAGAAGAAGCATTGTCGCTCTTCACCTTCTCCCTGTACGTCGGCCGATACGACTTGGACCCTGAGCGTCGACTCTCTCTGGCTCCTTCCTCGGAGCCCACTGGGACAGCTCCGCGCTTCCCTCCCTTTCCCGGAGACGGAGCGTCCCCTGCCCAGCTTGAGCTGCACGGACTCGGTTGGGGGCCATAGGCTTTCGATGCCGGCGGCTCCAGCGCTGCAGGATCCCCAAGGATCCATGCCTGGATCCGAATCGGTGCCAGTCAACCTCACGGTACCTTCCCCGGCGCCGATTCCAGCAGCGATGCCCCCGATGCCGGTTGTGCCCCCAACCAGCGTCAACACCAGCTTTCCCCCCGACATGGACACGAGGCCGGACTGATGTCACTCGACGCTGGTACCGGCGCCGGGGGGGGTACACTTGTACCGCTGTTCATCCCTGATGTTTACTACCGCCCTGAGTGGCAGCCAGAGGAGGGTGAGGAGGACTGGGAGGGGTCCATTAACCCTTTAGCAGACCAATTTGAAGAGCCGGACTGGCGAGAGGAGTTGGGTGATGCCAGTGGTCTGGATACTTCCCCAGATCTTGGTATGCTTACCCCCCTACCGTGGCTATGGAGGAGGGAGCTTCTTACGCAGTGGTGTTGCGTAGGGCGGCTGAGGTCTTGGGCCTTGAGCTTCCTACGGTGGCTGTCTGGACCAACTTCCTCACTTAGGTGCTTCAGCCAACAGCGGCCTCTTTGGAGCCCCTACTGCCTTTTAATGAGGCCCTCACTGACATCCTTCTGGGCACTTGGTCCAAGCCCATCACAGGGGCTCCTGTAGACAGGATGATTGCCCGACGCCACCAGTCGGCCTCAGGAGACCCACTTTCCTCTCCCAACACCCGACCCCTGAGAGCTTGGTGGTCCAAGCCTAATCCTCTAAAGGTGCGTTCCCTAGATTGGGAATCCAGGAAGCTGGGCCATCTTGGGAAGATGTTTTCAGTGGTCAGTGAACACCGCATGTATATTGGGCTGTTACACACACACGGTGTGGGATACGGTTGCGCAAGTGCTGCCACAGTGCCTGGAGGAGGCCAGGGCCGTGCTCACCCGCCCCACTGCGGAGGATCGAGACGCAGCAAAGTTCACCATCTTGTGTGGGCTGGATACCGCCGACTCGCTGGGTAGTACGGTTTCTAGGTCGGTAGCTACGCCTGGCTGAGAATGTCTGGCTTTTCTGGGGATGTCCAATCTACCCTTTTGTACAAGCCCTTTGATGGCCGTCGCCTGTTTGGAGACAAGGCGGACAATGCGCTCTAGCGCCTCAAGAACTCTAGGGCCCCAGCCAGATCCTTGGGCCTCGCAGCAACTTCTCGCCCCATGCAGTCTGCCTTTCTCCCCTTTCGTGGCTAGGGAAGGGGTGCCCCACCACTTGCCACCCAGAGCCACGGAGTTGCGCAAGCTACTCAGCCTCTGCATGGTCGGGGAAGTGGGACCCACCATTTTGGGTTTGGGGGCCAGTCCACCAAAGACCCCCTGCAGCAGCCTCCAAACCTTCCTAGTCTCTCCTTCCAGGGCCACCAGTTGCCAGTGGGCTGCAGGATCTGCCATCACCTCCCCTACTGGCACAACATCACGTCGGACAGGTGGGTTTTGCAGATAGTCCGAAGGGGCTACTCCCTCCCCTTCAAGACTACCTGTGAGACCGGCCTCGTGGCGTGGGCCCTCCCGACCAGCAAGTCACCCTACAAACACGCCGAACCTCGTGGGCACGGCCTTCCGGCCTCCGTGGACCAACATCCCGAGGGCCGACCAGATCCCCAACACGCATGCTCGGCCGAGGGAGAACGAAACCCCCCCCAAACCAGACCGAGAGGCGCCGACTCTGTCACACCTCTGGCCTCTTCCCTGAGGGAGGTTTCGATCGGCCACCAGGCCCCCGGTGAGTGGGCGCCTCTCCTGCTGGGCGTCTGGAGTCCCTCCCGGACACATCTGAACAGATCAAGGGGCTGAGCGACAGGAAACCCCGACACACCGCCCCCCAGGCACGAGACCCCTCTCCGTGAGGACTCCGGACTTCAAAGAGGAGGGGGAGTATAACAAGGGGTGCTGAAGGGACTAGAGGCAGAGAAGACCTGGACTGACGAGAGCCTGCTGACCTGGTCGCGGCTCGATCGCTCACCGAACATAAGAACGCTATCCGAACTCCGAAACCATCTGAGCCCTGCTGACGCCGTCGTGGCTCCCCGAACTCTGAACCATCTGAGCCCTGCTGACGCCGTCGCGGCTCCCCGAACTCTGAACCATCTGAGCCCTGCTGACGCCGTCGCGGCTCCTCGAATTCTGAACCATCTGAGCCCTGCTGACGCCGTCGCGGCTCCCCGAACTCTGAACCATCTGAGCCCTGCTGACGCCGTCGCGGCTCCTCGAATTCTGAACCATCTGAGCCTTGCTGACGCCGTCGCGGCTCCCTGAACTACGACTCTCCGGTGCCTGCTGAGTGACTCGCGGCCCGCTCCTCCAAGAGAATCGGCAGTGATTGCCGAGAGAAGCAACATCCCCTCAGCTCGAGGATTGAGAGCTGTGCGCCGGATACCCCGCAGAGACACTGATTGAAAGACTGTCCCGCTACCCCTTTTCCCATCATCACAAGATCGCTGCCGCTTGTGGCATTAATTCTGCACCTGCCTGCCGGATCATAAAGATCCCTGACAACTACCGATAAAAGCCTATTGCCTTATAACGACCTACTGTGTGGTGTCCCTCTATCCGAAGAGAGAGTAAGCGCAGCGCGTGCGATCCTAGGTGCGAGACCCTTCCAGGAAGGGCCTCCCTGCTCTTGCTCGGCCTAATTCTAGGAAAGGTGGGCCTCAGGGTGGTCAGGAACCCATTCCGCAGCCTCCCCGGGGAACGCCTTCCAACATTTGGTGGCAGGCGACGGGATCCGAGCCAACACCTAGAGATCGTGCAGTAGACGGTTTACGCACCACCAAGAAGAATGGAAGGAGAAACTTCCCTAGGTGCCGCAGGCACCAACCCAAGCACGGCATTTCAAAAGGACCAGTTAGAATCTTATACGCACCGAGAACTGAAACAATTTTGCAAAGACTTTGGAATCGCTACCACCGGACTAAGCACGAAAGAGGACTTCCAGGGGGCATTAAAAACCTGGGTCGAGGCAGAAACTCCCCGGTCACAAGCAGAAGGAGAGCACCCCAACGAACCACGAAGCAGCCCGGGGAGGAACGGCGCCCCCGAGGGGGGCCTATCCCCAGAGGAACTAGCGGACCGAGAAAGAGGTCGCAACCACGAACTGGAACTAGCAAAACTAAAAATTGAAGGAGAGATAAAACTGGCTGAGAAAAAACTGTCAGTAGAACAGTTACGCCTACACGGAGAACTAGAGGAAAAGAAACGACAGAGAGAACACGAAGAAAAACTCCAACTAGAGCACGAACGTAGCCTAAAAGAAATCGAGCTCAAGGCCAAGAGGGCGGAGGCCCGACCCTCAGAAACCCAACCCATCTCCTCCACCGTGGAACCAAAGGTCCACATCCCCAAAGATGTGGTGAAGGAATACTATAAGAACGACGATATTCAGCAATGGTTCAAGGCCTACGAAGTCGCCATGACCTCCCACCGAGTCCCGTAGAAAGACTGGGGGGCTGGGCTGTGGGGCCGGTTCCTGAGCGAGGGGAGAGATACCCTGCTGGACCTGCCCTCCACCGTGATGAACTCCTACAGTCACATGAAAGAGGCCCTGGTAGCCAGATATGGGCTCACCCCTGAAATGTACCGGCAACGGTTTAGAGACTGCAAAAAGATACCCGGTACTACATGGGTGGAGTACGTGAACCTTTACAGCCGGGCCTTGGACGGATGGATCAAGGGCAGCAAGGTCTCCACTTTTGAGGAGCTGTTCGACCTCATCGCATGGGAGCACTTGGCCGCTAATTGCTTCGTAGAGCTGCGCCAGCACCTCCTGGACAGCAAACTCACAGACCCTCGGAAACTGGCCGTTGAGGCTGACCGGTGGGTGAACACCCGGACCTCCCGGGGCCCCGTGGGGGACTACGGTCGCCACAGTCAGGGACCCCCCGCCAGAGGGGCGGAGGGAACTAAGGCCGGCCAAGGGAGCTCCCGGGGGGATCCCCGCTCAGCCCTCCCAGAGGACAATCTCCGCCCTTTCCAGCTCCGCCTCCAGCCAGCACCGGGCCACCAGGGAGGCCGGGGCCCCGAGTGAGGATCACCTGCTTCCGCTGCCAACAGACCGGACACTATGCCAGCGACCCCCAGTGTCCCCTGTACCAGCGGACCGCCACCACCACCCCGCCGGCTCGACAGATGGCCTCTGTAGCCCTGGGGGAAGAGATGGAAGACTCTGAAGAATGGGAACCAGCCGCCATGGCCTTGGTCTCCCTAGGGGACCGGGAGATGGTCCCCGGAACGCCCCTGCCCGCCAACACGAAGAAGTACCGACAGCAGGTGACGGTCAACGGTCACCGCATCGAGGGGCTCCGGGACACGGGGGCGAGTGTCACGGCGGTCCATTGTCACCTGATTTCCGAGGATCAGATCCTGCCTGACGCCTTTTGCCACGTCATCTCATCAGACAATTCCGAGAGCCTCTGCCGGATGGCCCTAGTCCCCTTCGAATGGGGGGGAGTCACCGGCAAGTTAAAAGTAGCGGTCCGAACCTCCCAGCCCGTGGACTGCCTCCTGGGCAACGACCTGGAGAACTCCCCGTGGGGACAAGTGGAACGAAGGGCCCACCTCGAGATGATGGGCCTACCCGAGTGGGTATGCGCCACCACGCGCTCGATGACTCTCCGGGCGCCTCCCTCCGAGGGGGGAGAGGCCATGCCCCTGAACACTGCTACCGTCCCCGAGAGCCAGGATACACCACCAGAGGCCAACGACTCCCTTCTGGACGAACCAACCGCTCCCGGCGAAGAATCCGGGCCTTCCGACCCCGAAACCCTGACCAAACTCGGGGACTTGCCAGAACTGGCCCCGTGGCCCTGCGAAGGGGGCCCCTCCCGTGAACAATCCACCTGCCCGTCCCTCCTTGGACCCCGACAACAGGCCGAGGCCCAAGCAGCAGGCGACCGGACTGGCACCCACTGGGTATACTGGGAGAACGTACTGCTGTACAGTGAACAGAAGTCAGCCGAGTTGGGATCAGCCCGAGTACTAGTAGTACCCCTACGCTTCCGAAGTCTTCTCCTGGGCCTGGCCCATGATGTACCCCTGGCCGGACACTTAGGCCAAGATAAGACCTACCAGCGACTCGTCACCCACTTCTATTGGCCCAAGATGCGAGCAAATGTGGAGGCCCACTGCAAGTCCTACCCCACGTGCCAGGCCAGCGGAAAGAGTGGGGGCAAGCGCAAGGCTCCGCTCCAACCCTTCCCTGTCGTCAGTACCCCTTTTGAGCGGGTAGGAATCGACATTGTCGGACCACTGGACCCTAAGACCGCCCAGGGCCACCGGTTCATCCTCGTCCTGGTGGACCATGCCACCCGTTACCCCGAAGCCATCCCTCTCCGCACCGTAACGGCCCCCGTGGTGGGCCGGGGCTTGATGGGGATCTTCTCTCGCATGGGGTTCCCCCGCGAAGTCGTGAGTGACCGGGGTACGAACTTTATCTCCCGATATATGAAGTCCCTCTGGCAGCAGTGCGGAGTATCGTACAAATTCACCACCCCGTACCACCCCCAAGGAAACGGCCTAGTCGAGCGCTTTAACA
This sequence comes from Triturus cristatus, assembly GCF_964204655.1. Lineage (NCBI taxonomy): Eukaryota > Metazoa > Chordata > Amphibia > Caudata > Salamandridae > Triturus > Triturus cristatus. The sequence continues at coordinate 1,274,228,890 of NC_140592.1, read as the reverse complement.
AGACACTGAAAGGGATGATCATGGGCCTCGAGGAACCCCTACGCCGGAGGTGGGACGTCCTCCTCCCATGTCTCCTGTTCGCCTACCGGGAGGTTCCCCAAAAATCCCTGGGATTCAGCCCATTCGAACTACTATATGGACACCCCGTCCGAGGACCCCTGAGCCTGGTCAAGGAGGGGTGGGAAGCAACCCCCCGGGGGACCCCTCCAGACGTGTTCCGATACATCTTGGCGCTCCGCAACCAGACCCGAAAATTCAGGGAACTCGCAGAAGCAAACCTCGAGGCCAGTCAGGACGAGATGAAGCGCTGGTATGACCAGAATGCTACGTTGGTCGAGTTTCAGCCAGGCCAACAAGTCTGGGTCATGGCCCCGGTGAGACCCTGCGCTCTCCAGGATAAATGGACTGGGCCCTTCAAGGTGATCGAGCGGAAGAGCCAAGTCACCTATCTCATCGATATGCAGTCCCCGCGGAACCCCCTCCGGGTTCTCCACGTGAACCGCCTCAAGCCCCACTTTGTGCGGACCGAATTAAGTCTACTCCTGGCCACCGACGATGGGGCCGAAGAAGACACCGAGCCCCACCCAGACCCCCTGGGGGCGAAGGAAACCGATGGATCCGTGGAGGGAGTGAGACTGTCGACCGCCCTCACAGCCCAACAGACCGACGACTGCCGCCAGCTACTAGGGCAGTTCGCGGATCTCTTCTCCCTGACCCCCGGGGTCACCAGCTGGTGTGTCCACGACGTGGACACCGGAGACAGCCCGCCCGTGAGACATCGGGCCTACCGGGTCCCTGATCGGGTCCGGACCTGCATCCAGACCGAGGTGGCAAAGATGTTAGACCTTGGGGTGATTGAACCCTCCGACAGACCCTGGGCCAGCCCGGTAGTCCTGGTTCCGAAAGCGACTACCCCGGGTGTTGCCCCCGAGCTGAGATTCTGCGTGGACTACCGAGGCCTCAATGCGGTCACCCGAGCAGACGCTCACCCTATCCCCCGTGCCGACAAACTCATTGACCGCCTTGGGGCCGCCTGCTACCTCAGCACCTTCGACCTGACCAGTGGGTACTGGCAGATTGCCCTCACCGAGGGAGCCAAGGAGCGCTCCGCCTTCTCCACCCCGGATGGGCACTACCGCTTTAGGGTGATGCCGTTCGGAATGAAAAACGCCCCGGCCACCTTCCAGCGGCTGGTGAACAGGGTCCTGGCCGGACTAGAGGGGTTCAGCGCAGCATACCTTGACGACATAGCCGTCTTCAGCTCCCAATGGACCGAGCACCTCCAGCACCTCCGTCAAGTCCTGCTGGCTCTACGCCGGGCCGGCCTCACCATCAAAGCTAGCAAATATCAAATTGGGCACGGCTCCGTAACTTATCTGGGGCACCAGGTGGGGAGTGGGCAGGTCGCCCCCCTCCAGCCGAAGATCAACGCCATCTTGTCCTGGGAACCCCCTGCAACCCAAACGGAAGTCCGAGCCTTCCTGGGCCTCACTGGCTACTACCGAAGGTTCATTAAAAACTATGGCAGCATCGCAGGCCCTCTCACAGAACTAACCTCCAAGAAACACCCCAAGAAAATACACTGGACTCCCGCCTGCCAGAAGGCGTTCGACACCCTAAAGGCCGCAATGTGCGCGGCTCCAGTACTCAAAGCACCCGACTACGCCCAGGAGTTTGTGGTCCAGACGGACGCCTCAGAACACGGCATCGGGGCAGTCTTCTCACAGTACGACGACAAAGGCATAGCTCAGCCCATAGCCTTCATCAGCCGAAGGTTACTGCCCCGAGAACAGCGGTGGAGCACGATTGAACGAGAGACGTTCGCCGTAGTCTGGGCTCTCAAAAAGCTACGGCCCTACCTGTTCGGAACACACTTCCGAGTGCAAACAGATCATCGACCCCTGCGGTGGTTGATGCAGATGCGAGGGGAAACCCCCAAGCTGCTACGCTGGTCCATCTCTCTCCAGGGGATGGATTTCACTGTGGAACACCGCCCCGGGACTGACCACGCCAACGCGGACGGCGTGTCCCGATTCTTCCGCTTCAGCGAGGAGAACTCCCAAGTGGATGGGTAGTTCTCCCCGCCTTTCAGCTGGGGGGGGCACGTGTGAGACCGGCCTCGTGGCGTGGGCCCTCCCGACCAGCAAGTCACCCTACACAAACACCGAACCTCGTGGGCACGGCCTTCCGGCCTCCGTGGACCAACATCCCGAGGGCCGACCAGATCCCCAACACGCATGCCCGGCCGAGGGAGAACGAAACCCCCCCCCCCCAAACCAGACCGAGAGGCACCGACTCTGTCACACCTCTGGCCTCTTCCCCGAGGGAGGTTTCGATCGGCCACCAGGCCCCCGGTGAGCGGGCGCCTCTCCTGCTGGGCGTCTGGAGTCCCTCCCGGACACATCTGAACAGATCAAGGGGCTGAGCGACAGGAAACCCCGACACACCGCCCCCCAGGCACGAGACCCCTCTCCGCGAGGACTCCGGACTTCAAAGAGGAGGGGGAGTATAACAAGGGGTGCTGAAGGGACGAGAGGCAGAGAAGACCTGGACTGACGAGAGCCTGCTGACCTGGTCGCGGCTCGATCGCTCACCGAACAGAAGAACGCTATCCGAACTCCGAAACCATCTGAGCCCTGCTGACGCCGTCGCGGCTCCCCGAACTCTGAACCAACTGAGCCCTGCTGACGCCGTCGCGGCTCCCCGAACTCTGAACCATCTGAGCCCTGCTGACGCCGTCACGGCTCCTCGAATTCTGAACCATCTGAGCCCTGCTGACGCCGTCGCGGCTCCCCGAACTCTGAACCATCTGAGCCCTGCTGACGCCGTCGCGGCTCCTCGAATTCTGAACCATCTGAGCCCTGCTGACGCCGTCGCGGCTCCCTGAACTACGACTCTCCGGTGCCTGCTGAGTGACTCGCGGCCTGCTCCTCCAAGAGAATCGGCAGAGATTGCCGAGAGAAGCAACATCCCCTCAGCTCGAGGATTGAGAGCTGTGCGCCGGATACCCCGCAGAGACACTGATTGAAAGACTGTCCCGCTACCCCTTTTCCCATCATCACAAGATCGCTGCCGCTTGTGGCATTAATTCTGCACCTGCCTGCCGGATCATAAAGATCCCTGACAACTACCGATAAAAGCTTATTGCCTTATAACGACCTACTGTGTGGTGTCCCTCTATCCGAAGAGAGAGTAAGCGCAGCGCGTGCGATCCTAGGTGCGAGACCCTTCCAGGAAGGGCCTCCCTGCTCTTGCTCGGCCTAATTCTAAGAAAGGTGGGCCTCAGGGTGGTCAGGAACCCATTCCGCAGCCTCCCCGGGGAACGCCTTCCAACACTACCTCTCCCCCCATGCCACCAACACTCCATTGCATGTTGGAGGATCATTTGGCCCCTCTCCGCCAGGAATTTACCGCTCTCTTGGCCAAAAGTGCTATCGAACGCATCCCTGTGCCAGAAGTAGGTTGTGGTTGCTACTCCCACTACTTCTTGGTACCCAAGAAGGACAAAGGCCTGCATCCTATCTTAGACCTCAGGAGCGTCAACCGCTTCTTCCGCAAGGAGAAGTTCAAGATGTTAACCGTGACTCAGGTCTTGTCTGACCTCAACCCTGGAGACTGGATGGTAACGTTGGATGTGCAGGATGCTTACGTTCACATCCCCGTCTTGCTGCCCACCAGCGTTACCTGCGGTTCACGGTAGGCCATGAGCATTTTCAGTTTCCCGTGCTCCCCTTTGACCTTCCCAGCGCCCCTCGGGTGTTCATAAAAGTGATGGCGGTGGTCGCAGCTCATCTGCGCAGATCAGGGGTTCCAGTCTTCCCATTATCTCGACGACTGGCTGTTGAAGACGGGTTCACCCCAAGCTGTTGTCTCCCACCACCAGACTACGGCGAACCTCCTGCATTTGCTGGAGTTCTCAGTCAATGTGCCGAAGTTGCACCTGATTCCCTCCCAAAAGCTCCTTTTCAACGGAGCGGTTCTGGACACAGCGCAGTTTTGTGTCCATCCTCCCGAGCAGCGAGTTATGGATATTCGGGCTATGATACCGATGTTTCAGCCTCTATCTCGAGTTTCGGTGAGAATAACTCTGAGGCTGCTGGGCCTCCTGCATCCTGCTAGTGGACCATGCCAGGTGGCATATGCGGTCTCTGCAGTGGGACCTGAAGTTTCATTGGGTGCAGCATCAGGGGAATCTTTCCGTTGTCGTCCAGATCGCAGAAGGTACTGCACGTCAGTTGCAGTGGTGGCTCACAAACCAGGATTGGGTCAACGGCAGATCCCTCTCCCTTCACCATCCAGAGTTTACGGTGGTGACAGATGTCGCTCCTGGGACGAGGCGGCCACATGGGAGAGGCGGAAATCAGAGGCCTCTGGTCTCCGGCGGAGTCCAGGCTTCACATCAACCTTCTGGAGCTCCGGGCGATCCGTCTTGCACTGAAGGCATTTCTTCCTTGTCAAAGGAAGAGTAGTGCAAGTGTTCACGGGCAACACGACCGCCATATGGGATTGCAACAAACAGGGCGGGGTGGGGTTGTGGAACCTTTGTCAAGAGGCTCTTCACCTTTGAACATGGCTGGAACATCAGGGCATGTCCCTGGTGGCTCAACACCTGGCAAGTTTTCTGAACAGACGAGCTTAGTGGTGCAAGGTCTCTCTCAACAGTGGGGAGAGCCTTGGTTAGATCTGTTCGCCACCAAAGAGAACGTGCACTGTCTTTGTCTTTGCGTTGGAATTTCCAAGGCGACACTTGCTTGGCAACGCTTTTTGTCGCGAGTGGAATTGCGGCCTCCTGTGCGGGCCTTTCCGCCTGTACCACTTCTGCCTAGAGTGCTGAAGAAGATCAAGTACGATCGGGCCCAAGTCATTCTTGTGGCTCCGGAATGGGCACGAAGAGTCTGGTACGCCGAGCTCTTGAGTATGGCCATCGAACCTCCGATCAGGCTGCCTCTTCAGGAGGATTTTCTGTCGCAGCAACAGGGGGCGGTCGACCAGCGGAACCTGTCCAGTCTCCACCTCCTTGCGTGGAGAATGAGCGGCGTTGAAATATTTCAACCTTCCTCCTGAAGTCTGTAATGTCATCTTGGCAGCCAGACGTCCCTCTACTAAAATGGTATACGCCTGTAGATGGAACACATTTGTGGCATGGTGCATAGCAAAGGCTGTGGATCCCCTTTCTACCCCTCTTTAAGAGGTTCTCCTCTTCATTCTTTATTTGGCACAGCAGGACGCTGCTCTGGGCACTCTTAAGGGTTATTTTTTGGCCATTTCGGCCTTTCTTTGCCTTCCTGATCAGCCTTCTCTTTTCAAGTCCCCGTTTGTTAACAGATTTCTGACGGGCATTACTCATCTCTCTCCTCCTCCTTTCGTAATGCCCCATTGGAACTTGAATCTTGTCCTCACTTTTCTTATGTGTGCTCCCTTTGAGCCACTACATAATTGTCCTCTTCGTCTCCTTACTTTGAAGACTGCTTTCTTGCTTGCCATCACCTCTGCTCGCATGGTGAGTGAGCATCAGGCCTTATCTTCCAAACATCCCTTTTGTGGCTGTTCATCTGGACAAAGTGGTTCTTCGCACTAGGCCCTTTTTCTGCCCAAAGTGGTTACCTCTTTCCACATAGGTCAGACCATCACATTGCCCTCCTTCTTCCTTACTCCGCACCCTTCCAAAGAGGAGGAGAGACTCCACTGTCTTGACCCAAAACGTGCGCTGTCCTTCTACCTTGACCGCACTAAAGATTCCTGGGTGGATGATCAACTCTTTGTGGGTTATGTGGGCGCCAAGAAGGGTCGGGCAGTGCATAAGCGTACCATCTCTGGATGGGTTGTCCTATGCATCAAGATCTGTTATTCTTTGGCTAAAAAGGAACCTCTGCGCCCACTTTACCAGGGTGACGGCAGCCACTAATGCTTTGGGACATGGAGTTCCGTTGAATGACATCTGCCAGGCAGCCACGTGGGCATCCCTGCACACGTTTACCAAACATTACTGTCTGGACAGCCATGTCCGAAGCGTCGGCTTTTACAGCCGTTCTGTTCTCCAGGACTTCCTGGTGTGAGCTTCGTTTGCAGACCCACCTCCGGGGTTGGTATTGCTGGGGTATCTATTCTAAGGTAAGGAATCTGTCACTAACGTGTCTCTTTCAGATGAACAAGTTATTTACCTTCAGTAGCAATGTATCTGTAACAGAAGTACATTAGTTATAGATTCTTTACCGTCCCATCCATCCTCCCCGTTCTGTAAACTGACTTCTAGGGATAGAGACTCCCTTCCAGGGCCCTAGTTTTGTGCACCAGTGGTCAGTGTCTTGCATGGCTCTGCGCTTCTGGCATGGAAAGTCGTGTCAGAAATGACGTCAGTGCACAGACACCGCGACGTCATCCCGGCGACCACGATGCCAACGACGGACGCGGAGTTGACCTACGCCACCTACGATGCACAAGGGTATTGCTAAGAAAAAAACTCCGGATCCAGTCTGACGCCTAGGGGTAAGGTAAGGAATCTATAACTAATGTATGTCTCTTACAGATACATAGTTACCGAAGGTAAGTAACTTGTTCTTTAATCTAAGCTTGCCTACTTGTGCTTATCCCTGTATATAATCCTAAAGCCGACCAACGTCCATTGTAATTGTGGTCTATTTTAAGATGTAACGATAGTGTCTTGCTCTGAGAGATTAGTAGGTAGCTGCTTTGTAGGTAAAGGGTAGTTGTGGCCTCGGGTGTCCGCTGTAAAAGGTCTCTAAGTAGGCTCGGCTACGGCACAGACCAGCACAGCCAGCTTTCTGTGTAGCATCAGTGTGCTTCCAGGCACCTTTCATGAAGTTTTTAAAAGTATCTCATGACGCTGTAGGCACAGATAACTGCGCCCCAGATGGCAGTCAATGGGTGAGACGGTCCATACCTCAGGAGCAGCCCACTAAATGTAGGTTGTGCGTTCAAGACGGACACAAACATACTTGCCCCTATGTAAACGCTGGAGGTCTGAGGACAGAAACTCTCGCTTTTGGTTTAAGCCTCCTGAAAGCAGTGGGTACATGACCCATGTATGTGTCTAAGGCCGAACCAGTGACCATCCACCCTTGCTTATGCTCCTGAAGCTTGCACACCATCCGTGACTCATTTTGTGTCTTTTCCCTCTTGCAGGCTCCTTCTTCGAGGCCCAGCAGGGGGAGATGTCAGCAGCCCAAGGAGACAACTCGGACTTGGCCTCACCCATGTCGCCCCGTGCCAGCAAGAGCCGGATGTCCATGAAGCTGCGTCGATCTTCTGGCTCTGCCAACAAGTCCTGAGGGTCCTCCGGTCACAGCAGCTGTTGTGGTCCTACCTGTGTAGCACTGACTCCTGCAGCCCTTGCCCCCAAGGTGTGCCATCATACAAGCTTCCGCCGCTGCAACTCCGAGTGATAACTTATGAACTTTATCAATTGCACTGGGAGATTTTATAATGTCATATTTTAGAACGTTTTCTTGTTTTAAATGCACACAGAAGCTCGTTTCACATTGCTGAATAGAGGATTGCATAGGAAGAAGCCGCTTGTGTTGGCGGTTCATCCAAGTGAACTTGATGCTCCGCCTCTCAGGACTTTACTTGCCCTCACGGTTGCCTGTCACTTCCTTAATCAGAGTCCCGCTGCACCCGGAGACCTGAGCAAGATGGTGTCGTTTTTTTTCAATTATTATTTGTGAATGTCGTGTCCTGGAGGATGTCGGGCCATTTTTGTGATGTTGACCAAGAAGGGGATGACGTCTGTATGGGCTGACCTACAGAGTGGACATGGCTGTAGCAGCGTCTCAAGCACTGATCCTGTAGCCCTCTGCCAACATATTGGCCACTTCCTGCCTCACCACCAGAGCCTCGACGTGGAGCTTCCAGACATAACCCTACCAGGGAGATGGAGTACAGATACCACAGTCTGCTGCCGCCACCTAACCCCAGCATGGATTCAATGCAAGTTCTGCTGGTTCCTTGTGTGTTTCATAAGCCCGATCACCTTCCTCTGTCGCGCAGCCCTGGCATTGTCATGTGCTTGTCATCTTCGTCTAGTACATCCCCATTGGTCAGAGCACAGTCACCTCCGTCTCCTGGATCCCCAGGGTAGTCGGAGTATTGTACAACCCTACTGTTGTCACTGCCAAGACTTCCTGTCGTCCATGCATCCCGTATCCCCTTCATGTCTCACACATTCTGAATGTCCTCTGAGTTCTCTCACCTCCCAAGCTCAAAAATCTCAACCATTCTCCACAAACTGACACAATTTTCAGTATCGGCCAAGACCGGTGCAGACTACGAGGTCTTCTATATCTCCCGCATCCCACTCCTCTCAGTAAGCACTGCCACCTTCCAGTGTGAGCAGCGTATCACACATTGTTTAGTCTCACCTTCCAGTGTGTGCAGCGCCTCTCGCTTTGTGTAGTCTCACCTTCCAGAGTGAGTAGGTCGTTTCACACATCCCAGGGGTCTTCTCCGTGGTTCTCCATTCTTTTTATCGCCAATCCCTTGCACTTCTCTACTGGCTCGCATTCCCACTGTGTCCTTGTCTTGTAGTCCAAGTATCAAACATCCCTGCTGCTTCTTGAGTCCTGGTACATTTCAGACCCCCACCTCCTGGCTCTTCTCCATGATTCCTTGAAGCTCATATAATTTTATTTTGTTTTTAGGCATTTCCATTTTCTTTTTAAAGTGATATTCCAAAGTGCATTCCAGTGTCTGACCACCAGGCATTGATTTGATTGTGTGAAATTATGTCCGGCCCTTGTTCTGTAGACTAAGCGACTCGGTGTGTCCATGGCTCTCTTCTCTCATCTGCTGGTAGCACTGACATGAATGATTGTATCCATGTTCATCTGCCTTGCTACATGTACATGTCTTTTTCTGTTTATCATTGGGAGTGAGGGGAATATGTGTCTGTGTGCATGGGTGGGGAGGCAGTGTCTGGCCTGCTCTACGTGTCTGCATGTACCTTTTCCTTGGGGGTGTGTGTGTGTGTGTGTGTGTGTGTGTGTGTGTGTGTGTGTGTGATCTGTAAGCTCTCAGAGAGGCTGTCATCTGCTATTTGTTGGTCTGTTTTTGGTTATTTCTACATGGGTTTATCTGTAGGGATCTGTGTAATGCATTATTTCTGCCCAAGGAAAGAAGCCTATTATGAGTGACCAGTCAGTGCTGCCTTCAGCTAATTGAATGGCATTTACCCCCTGTGCCAGTACATGTAATCAGGCATGGGTGACGTGAAGTGGTGTCCAGTACATGTGGCCGGTCAGCAGTGCTCGCTACATGAGGTCTGATGTCAGTGATCTGTCAGTGATTGACAGCCCTCGTGTGGTATATGTGGTCCGGCACTGGAACCTGGGACATGTGGCATGGCTTCTGTGTCATGGAATTGTCACAAGTCGCATGTGTAAATATACCCTCTTGGGTTAATATTGGACTGTAAATCTCTGTTGTCTACTCATGTGGTATCTACAGGTGTGTAAATGGATACGCCATATTATTTAATATCCAATAAAAGTGTTCCCACATCTCTGCTGTTCTGCGTACTAATGCTCATCTAAACCATGTTTCTCTCCAACTCGGACTGTACAGCCCTGGTTTCTGCTCACATTTTATTTACACTTCTGTACAGATTGACTCCCATCTTTGTATCTCATAAAGGGAAATGCCTTTAACCTCTCGGGACACATGGGGTATCTAACAAATCAGGGGATTCAAAATGCCTGTCTCATAACCTGTCACTTAAGAAATCTTGTTGGTAAAAGGGGTATTAGTTGAAGTTGGTATAGAGGCCTTCTTTGCCCTCATTGATGTCCACGATGTTGGTGCCACAATGCAAGGGTCACAAAGCTGATTATAAGAGGAGGCCTTGGTGAACAAGTCTTCAGCCCCTAAGGGCAGCTCCTCTGTTGTTCATTTAACCTGATTTCTTCAATTAATTCCGTCCACTACCAGTAAGAAAAGCTCTGACATAAATATTTGAATTACACCAGATAGTATACCCGTTGTAAGAAATGATCCTCCGCTTCTTGAGTTCCACAGGTTTATTAGTCATCAACAACAGGGCACAACTGTCACATCCTAGAAGCTGCAGCAGCTGACCTTCGGCAACACATTCTGCTATCTCCTAGGTAGCCAGAAGGAACCCAGAACCCAACATTCTACTAAGAAGAGACTACAACACTTCTCCCCTCCCACAACAAGGACAATAAATTAAAAAACTGGAAAACAAAGTAGTAACAGCTGTGAATAAAAACACAAAAATATGATAAATGAAATCACAATATGGATGAAACAACAATATGTAAAAGAACAAGCTATATACAAGTAATCAGGAAAGGGGTCCTGGTTTTAAGAGGAAAGGTTACAGGATCGGTGTAGTACAGATCTTTCCCCAAATACAAAACATACTAAGACATTACATAATCATTGTGATGGAATGTTCTTTTCCTAATGCGAGATGCCCTTCTCATCCCAGGAGAACTACTTTATGGCGATGGACAACTTGCACTGTCTCCACTCACATTCCCATCATTCACTGTCTGAGCCAGCTGTGATATACTCCAAATGTCTCCACCCTCCTAAACCACAACATTCTTCCAATCCAACAGAAGGGACCAAGCATTCACCCCGATAAATCACCTTACCGACTCTCTTCGGTTTCATATTTCACAACCTTTTCACCTTCTCTGGCACATCTTTCCTGGAGGGTCAATCGTTTACAACAAAACCTATAACTTGTTTCCACACTTTATCTTTAGAAACCTCCGACTTCCATTCCTCGAGTTAAAGCAAAGCTTCCTCTATGACCCATAACACAGGCAGATCAGAAATTACCACAACTGGTTTATCCAATGGAAGCTGGGACATCTTTCCCACCAGGAAGATGTTCTGCACGAAAATTGTATTCAACTAAACTCTCCACCTGACGTTCTATCCTGAGAGTGGCGCCATCAATGTTTGTGCAAGTGAAAATGTTTACCAAAGGTGTATTGTCAGTCCTCTATATGAAAGATAGGCCCCAAAGCAATTTTTAAATGATTACTAGTCCACATGCATGCTATTGCCTCTCTCTTGATTACCGAATATTTCTCCTCAGCACCTTTCAATGACCGAGAAGCAAACGGTATGGGCTTCTCGTCACCATTCGTCCCTTGTGATGAAACTGCCCCTAAACCCTTAAGGCTTGCATCACTTGTAAGTATATTTCTCTTAGTACATCACAATATGCCAAAGATGGCATTTTACCAATCTCTCCAACTTTAGCTTCTCAAAAGCTTCCTTACATTCTTCTTAACTTTCTCATGCTTGTGAGAGAAGGAGACTCTGTTCAACTGTAGTAAGACACTCATTCATCTGAGACCAGTTTTCCAGCAAGAACTGCAGCTTGGTGGAAGTATCCTCCATGATGGGGTGAAGTGCCCTTATCTCTTCTAGCAGTACTTCAAGGGAAACCGGCGAGGGAGCATTTGTTGAAGAAGGTGGATCCTTCTTGAGTCTTTTGCTAGTGACCTTACCATTTGTAGAAGCACTTGCGTTTAAAGAAGGGGAGGCTTTAGAAGCAGAAGCAAGCAAGTTTTCCATCTTAGAAAATTCAGAGAAAATGCTAGAGTTCTTAATGAACGTATGTGTGATACATGGCGTAGAAGGTCCCAATTTCCTCAATTTTCCCATGAATAAAAAAAAAAGACACAAAGATAATACACTAAGACGTATTAATACTGAAAACTGGTGAAGACAAAGCTACATCCTGTGGAAAAATGTTAATAAATGGGTCACAACAGAGTTCAGCACAGGCAGTCTTTTTTTCATCGCTGTAGAATGACTAAGACGAATTGCCCTCCTTGAAGACCTTAACAGTTATAATTTTCCCCTTTTCAGAAATAAAAAGCCTGTATGGGGTCTGGAAACACATCAGGTGAATATACTCCGCAGCATATAATCCCCTGATCCAAAGCTTCTTTTAGGCACAACAGCAAGGGCAAAGTAAAAAAACAGAGTCCAACAAAAATGTATTACTAGCGGGACCAAAGGAGTCAAGATATTGGTGATGAGTAAAAAAAAAAAAAAAAAAAATGACTTCCAGAACACATTTCACCAGGAGCCAAGCCGGAAAGAGCAACCACCAGCCATGAAGAGACTTTCATAAGCACAGAAAGTTTGTAAAAAGAGGCTTTATGAGACTAAGAGCCTCATGTAACTGAGTGCCCAAACTTCCAGAAAAAGAAATAACTGATGCGAATGTGTGTTTTAATTCTCCTCACCGGAGCCGGAGTATAACTTCATAAACGGGAAGCTGCATTCAAGATGGCGGTCGCGCTCGGCACATCAGAAATGCCGAGTGCGCCGCATTGAATATCGATGTAATTAGGCAACAATGACTCGCAGAATAAGGGCAGCGCAGGTCAGGGCATCCTCTGACGTCCACAACAATTCACCAGATAAAGAAGGTGAGCCACATTCTGTGGATATCACGGCCCGCCTCGGAGAGCGCTACCCGAACGCCGACATTTACGTCGGGCGCCAAGCTACGCCCCCTTCCTTCCAATCTTCTGACCAAACAAATGTCACAATTTTCTTAAGAAGTGATCTAATGGGTTGCACGACACTAGCAAACGTGGATACATTTATAGTAATACTCCGCCAAACCAAGAAAAGACCTTACTTGTCACTTGCACCTTCACAATCTGATTCGTGATCTAAAACGCTTGACGAATACCATCCCCAGATACAGTGTGACCCAAATAAGTTACAGAACACACCCTGAACATACATGTATCCCTTTTTATTGTGAGCCCATTCTCTCTCCATCTGGTCAACACTTGGTTTAGCGTCAGATCATAGCTCTCTATCCTTACCTTAAACCAAGATATCATCCTGAAAAAACATAATACAATTGATACCCTTGAGTATTTCCATCATCACCCTTTGGAAACAGGCGGCTGCCGAGGTCAACCAAAAGGCATCTTTATAAACCTGAAAGCCCCAACTGGAGGAACAAAAGATGCAAGAGCACTTGAATCCTCATGAAGAAGCACCTGATTATAGGCAGAGGACAAATCCATAACACTTACAATATTGTCTCCCTTCAGCATTGTTAAAATCTTGGGTATATTGGGTAAAGTTTGATGGTCTACGCAGATGCATTGAGTCCTTATATCTACACACATTTTTATTTTTGTGCCATTATACTTGGGAGCCAACACCACAGGTGCAAGCCATTCAGACCCTTCAATTCCTTCAATAACACCCCTGCGTAACAATTTATTCACCTCTTCGTGTAGTGGTTGCATCATTAAATTTGCATACTATTTTTGCATTCTCTTACAAAATAATTTTCTGCTTAACATTTTTCAAAAGTTTGAATTCTTCTCTAAAGACTTCTGCAAAGTCCTTCAAATCGCTATCATCACTCAAATTGGCAGCAAGTAACACCTGATCAAGAGAGTTCATATTTAAAAAAATCTCGCTTGTCACCAACCTGAAAAATTGTCACCTCTTTTTACCACATAGATTTTTCCAACACTCTCTCTACCGTTAAACTTAATATTCAGCACAGTATAACCAATAAGGTCAGTTTTTATTCCACCATACCCTTATGGGTTTATATCTGGAGGTACCAAGGTTATATCATCAGTTCCAAAGATATTCTTCCAGTTCTAATCATCCACCAATGTAAAGGGTAACCCAGAGTCTGCAAGCACGGGCGCCACCTTCTCCCCAATTAGTACATCACATTCTGGCATAACAGCTGGTCCACTATCTATCAAATTATTCACCTGACTCCCATCAGAGGCTAACTACAAAACAACCTAGACACTTTTTTCAGGAAGAACTTAATTCGCCACATTACCCTTGAAATTCTTGCAGATCTGAGCAAAATAACCTTTCTTACCACAACTTGTACAAAAAGAATTGTGTGCATAACAATTTGGTCTATTAGATAAATGGTTAATGCTTCCACACTTTCAACATTTCAACTTGGAGTCTTTGTTCAAACACCCATTCACCTTTTGGGTTTTATTCCCAATTTTTTGGATATCTTTCTTGTCACTGAGTTTCTCAGTTTCCCATTTTCCCTTTACTACTCTAGCAACTGAGGTTGTAGTGGAGAGACTCCTTTCTCTAACCCATCCTGACGTATGTGCAATGCTTTCTACAATGTCAACTGCTTCCTTCAAAGAAGGGTTTTTAGCCAACAGCTTTTCCTGAACCCTTTGTTCATTAGTGCAACACAGCAATTTTCGTGAATCTGTGAGCTCACTGCATTCACAGGTCCTCAAAGAGTCTTTAGAGAGGCTACACAGTTGCCACCTTTCTCCTCCTTTGCTTGCACTCCTGTGAAGAATTTGCCTTTGTATTACAACATTAATGTGAGGCCCAAAATGTTTTCCAACATTGCCACAGACATTCGGGACACATCCCTGGGTTCTCCTTTTCCATTATCGATAGCAGTTTCATCAAGACTCCTATAGATGTTACACCCCTCAATACCCAAGTTGTGAAGCTAAACACTCTGCTTCCTTGCAGGAGAAAATTCTTCCCCTCGATTGCTATGATGTAAGACTCAAGCAATCGCTTCCACTTAATCCATGACAAAAGTGGTTCTCCTGACTCCAATAGGAACTGAGGAGGTTGTGACATTTCCAATCGAAGCCATGACTTGAACACCCTAAGGAAGGAATTGCACATAGCTAACTAGAATAATAAACTAAAACAAGAAGTTGACACAATAAGTTAAATCAAGAAACGAACACAAAAGATTAAAATGAAAATGTACATGAAAAACCATCAGTAGAATCAGTATTATATCTTCATTCAGCCATAAGACATTTGAACAAGAAGCTTTCCACAAGCAATGCAAAATCAAGCTTCCTCTGCCAGGTTGTGATCTCAGACAGCGAGATTTACTTGTCTCTACCTTCAAAACAGTTAATTATGTTGTATCTTGACTCTGATGTTATTCTAGCCCTGCCAATGGAATCTTGTTGTAATGACATAACATCGAATGTTGGGAGTGAAATACTCACAGTTGGCTGTGCTGAGCAGCATGCTGGCTGCTCCTGGTGGGGTCTTGATGGGGTTTTGTTCTAATCTTCTTGTGATCTTGTAACTATCCTGAACAAACCTCTCTGAACCACCTTAACCTGCGTGCACTTGATCACCACAATTTTTGGCGACGAGGATGGGATACGAACCCACGCCTGCAAAGCTACTTTGAAGCCAGTAGAAAAAACTGTTGCGCTTCAATTTCAAATCAAATTACTGCTCGCGCACGTTACCTT
Source organism: Triturus cristatus (assembly GCF_964204655.1). Lineage (NCBI taxonomy): Eukaryota > Metazoa > Chordata > Amphibia > Caudata > Salamandridae > Triturus > Triturus cristatus. The sequence goes on along the minus strand of NC_140592.1, from coordinate 1,274,213,618 downwards.
ATCGATGGTGTCGCGTGGAGCAGTTGTGGAATCTCTCATGACGTTTTCGTTGTCAGGCAGTCTCCAATGCAGCCTCTTGACGTTTTGCAGCAGGAGCGTCCTTGGAGCCACCCGGCGTGTGTCTTCTGTGCGTGCCACCATTTTGGAGTTGGAAGATGCAAGCATACATTATTGCCTGTTAACGTCCGTGGTGTGTTTTTTCCTGCCAACCACTTTGTTCCATTTCAGTAAAGCTGATCGTGAGTTGAATGTCTTCAGCAGCGTCGCGATGTTAGTTTCCTCTTTGATCAACATGGATTTGTTGTACTTCCATTCAAGCACCTCTACAGTCTTGTCTAGTTGGTCGCTTTTCCTTCCAAAAGTATTTTGCTGTACTGTCCCTCAAGTAAGTGCTTCTACTGTTGGGTTTGGCTCAAGGACTTAGTTTCTAGTACTTGGAACGTTACCTTCGTTCTCTGCAATCTTTCTGTCATGTTTATTGAGCTACAAGCAGTCCGTGGAAAAGACGCTTCACAACCTATTCTTCACAGGTTATAAAAGTGAGACTGTGTTCGTCGAGACAGTGTTTTGGTCAGACTCTGCATTTTTGTTTACATATTAACTTTGACCACACATGTCATAAGTTATGCATGTTCTCCAACAGTGACATTTGTTTTCCAGGTGATTCATGTGTTAGCACTTCTGCTTCTACTACTAGTCAACAAGGGACTTTTTATATGCCAGCTGATATTTTTTTATTTGCTAAGTTTACAGCTTAACTTGTATTTTCTTTCAGGTTACTTCAGGGTACACTAGTGCGGGTGACATGTCTTTAGTCTTCACAGTTTTACCGTTAACCCTCTTGCTTTTGGGTTATGTTTTTCCCCATTTATGTATGTTGTACACAGCACTTTGCTTTTAGTGTTCCTACACTGGTTGCTTTCGGAAGCTCAGGTGAGTAGTCGCTCACAGGTGTTATGTAATGCTTAGTACTCTCTTTATTTCTTTCGTAGGATCATATTTGTTTTCTAATACTATCTCCATAATGTGTTAGGTTTGCATTTGTACTGTTCTCTCACTATCCCTTACATGAGGGTTGTTACTACAAGGTTCTATTTTTTTGATTTCCAGTTGGTTTATGTACCCTAGGTATCAACCATGTAGGTACACGCTATCATGGTACACGCCATCAAGTGTCCATGCATGCTATAAGTTTCTCTACACGACAATCGCAGAAGGTTTCAGTCACATCTGCTCATTCTACATTATTACACGTTTAACGTGCACAACTCCTTTTTTGCATTATTATATGGGTTCCTATCCAGATCTGTTTGTTTTGTACACGTCTCACATGTGCACACCTTTAGTCTGTCTTTCCCTTGGAAGCTATGCAAGGGTTTTAGTCCTTTTCGCATTATTATACGGGTTCCTACCCATATCTGTTTCTTGACATCACTCAACCTCTCTGCATTATTATATGGGTTCCTACCCATGTCTGTTTAGTGACTTTGCTAACCTCTTTTTCTTTTCACACTGTCAATTTATCAAGGACTATGGTTTCTAAGGGTCTTTAGTTCCCTCTGTTATTGCTGTAATCTCTTATCTTTTAAGGGTTTGATTTCGGGTTATAGTCTTCCCGAACCTCACATATGGTTATGTTTTCATTTTATTGATCTTTCGATTATTAATATGCACTGTTGTCTATACACCATATTTTGTTATTATGTATTGATGATGGTGTTTGACTTGGGTGAGGATTATCCTTTTTCTTTTCCTCATCTTCCTTGTTTTCTTTCTTCTTTTCTGTTCCTTTTGTGATGTTTTCTCACGTGTTTTCTTTCTTTTTGTTTTCCACATCCTGTAGTCCTGAGTTTTGTTGGTTCATTCATCTTCTGCCATTCCTGTTCTGGCCAGTGGGTATGTTTTGGGGCAGTTATTCATGGTTCTTTTTCTCCTTTTCTCTGACAATGTTATTTCGTTCTTTTTCTTTTGTGCACAGAAGGGAGGATTGTTCTTATATCTTGGCTTGCCTCTCTTCTTTGCTTCTCCGATCCTTTCCTTTTCTTGGCTTGCCTCTCTTCTTTGCTTCTTTTATCCTTTCCTGTTGCTTTCTTCTTTCAATGGTTTCATGTTTCTTATTTCCTCTGTTTTTTTTTGTTTCTTCATTGTTGTTTTTAGGTCTCGGCCTGGCGAAAGCTGCGCATGCACTGCTCTGCCATGCAGAGTCCTTTTGAAATCAATACGATTCCCGCATGCACGCAGGGAGACAAACGAGACAGAAGATGTGCACGCGGGGATTGGATGCTTTACTGGCGGCGTGATACACTGGGGACTTTTTTTTTGCCGCCACTAAAGGCAGTCCCCACGTACACATCTTCTGTCCGTCCCATGACGGGACGCGCTTGTTCCTGACATGCTCCCCCACCGGCCTGGACAAAAAAGGTAAGGGACAGAATCGGGGGCGTGCACCACCATGTGACGAGCGTCCTCTTCTCAATGATGGCCCTGCCAATCACAAATAATGCGGCCTTCTCCCTGCTGTCAACATGGCCGCTGCTGCACGTAACGCGCTGGAAACACCGCGGACAGACTTTATACTGGCGCCTCCTGTCACTGCGCGTCGTGGAGCATCGGCCCACGACAGCCGGCCGGCCCCTTTGCCCCTGCCCATGCTCAACCCACCTTTTGGTACTTTATGAGAGGGTGAAGCACAAGCCATGCCAGCAGCCACCAGACCTCCTGTCGACCTCTGCTTTGGACGTTCAGGACCGGCTAAGCATGCCTGCACCAACGCGCCCTCCGACAGAAGGTCGACCCTGCCTGCCTGCTGCAGCACAAGCAGCGCCTCCTTCACACAGTCTGAAACCTCCATTGCAGCACGGAGCACCTTAGGACACTGCGAAAAGCTACTGGAAAGGCTATTGCTGACCCTGCCAACCGGGGTGTGCCAACAAAAATGGCACCTATTCCAAGTAACTGATGCTCAGTACCTAAGTAAACCCCACACCCACTGGTCCAATCACTGTGCCCCTTGCCCTCGGACCCTACCACCTACCTGAAAATTCTGGGAGGGTAGGGCCTTCTGCCGCCCGCTTTCCCCCCCCCCCCCCCCCCCCCCCCCAAAAAAAAACTATCATTGTTCCATGCACTTGCAATCTGCAAGAGCAGATGGAGTCCATGAGAAGACCATTCAGGCTTGTGCGCTGCTGCGGTTCTTTTTATATACGTTTTTATTCAGTGATTTGTAAAGAGGCAAATTGCACACCTGGGGCCGAGAGAACGTGTTGAATATTTACTATAAAGCGCGCAGCCACAGACGATCAATACAGGGTAATCGCTCATTAAAGAACAAGTAAGAGCTCATCACCCAGGCCTGCAAATGCCATATTTAATTCAAATAATAATAATAAAGTGCTAATTGTGCTTCTCTTTACGCCAGGTCTCTGCGGTTCCAAATTCATTCTGGAACGGGACCTTAGTTGAAAGCAGAGTTAAATTCTTGTTTACTGGCTCTGGGCTCTGTTTTCAAAGCACTAGTGTGAAAGCTGGCTCTCTTTCTGGAAGGGCACCCCAGCGTCTGGAGCAGCGATGCATCTTCACGGGGATTCACAAAGGGTCCCACGAGAAGACTCCTAGAAATCTAGGATAGTCCTAGATTCACAGGAATGCGCCAATGCACAAAATGTATGCATGAAGAATTTCAGCCATTCTGGGCGTGTTCATGTGTATCAAAGATGCATTCATGCGCTTTATGCCCACACGTCACAATGGCATTTGGGGGTGATCCTTTCCTCTTCTCATCCTGGAAAGCAACCAACCAAACCTATGACCAGCGCAGAGGTGCTTGTGTTTTAGAGTGGGGAGTTACAACGAGTAGGTGAAAATCCACTAACGTACACGCTTGTAGGTGCTCACATCCTTCAGTGGCGTGCCTCACCCTTCTACGGATAACACTCACCCTTCTACGGATAACCCCAAACATGCAAACCTGGAAATCAACACTACTGGCACAATTCCCACATTCAGCACTTCCACCAATCTTGATCCTCTTAAGCAGTGATTTTAATGATGGTGCTGTGAATGTAGTGCAGTTTTACTGACGCAAACTCAAATGACGAAGAGCAAGTCCAGGATTTTACCACCAGTTTTGATCACTTGTGACAGGGGAACATCTCCTTTAATTCCTACCGATACAGTTATGGCGCCATTGCGTATCGTACGGCGCATGGAGACAGTGTTTGGCCTGCTTGACTACCATCAGGTTAGTAGTCCTTCATGCTGGTAAATTTGATGATGGATCCTGGCATTTTAAGAAGATTTATTGAGGAGTAAATTCATGGTGTGTCCCTATGCTGAGATCACCAGCACCGATGTACAACAATATCCCATCCACCCATTCATCAAGGTAAGTGTGGAAATTTAGTTTACAACTGAACATTATCTGCGCCATCTTGCCTCTCCCCAGCGCGACACGCAGGAAAGCGCACGGCAGCCATTTTAGGCACTTTTGGTCTCTCCCTGCTCATTGCCGATCGCCAGCGCGTCCCCCTGGCGCTGCAAGCACCCCCCCCCCGCGCGCCGACCACCCCCACTCTCATACACGGGCCATAAACCCTCTTCTTCTGCGCGTCCCTGCCATGGAACCACATCCCACGCCTGACCGACATCCCATACATGGTCATGCATCTCTTTGATAACCCCCTTCCTCTGCGCCCCATTGTCCGAACCGATCCCAGGCCATCACCTAGCCCTGCGGATGCAGTTTATTGCCCCTACTGTAAGGGAAACACCCCACATCAAAGGGATTAGAGTAGATCAAGGCCCCCCACCCCCTGAGACCCGACCGGTCACACACACCCCCGGGAATTGGCGGAATGTCCAGCTGTGTGATAGCCATCTCCTACTGTGGGTGGGGTGGGGACTTCCACTGTAGATATGTGTGGGAACGAGCTCGAAGTGGGGATTCCGAGGATGTTCTTTCATGTATCAAGACAATCTCAAGAATGTGCCATGTATGATAAACCTGCAATAAAGTCATAAACTTGTGTATAAGAGGCCTGGCCTCAGAGATGCAGTTAGAGCACCTTGTGACGATACCTTGCTGTCTGATCTGATGTGTTCTCCTCCGGAGAGAATAAAACTTTGTTTCCTGCCTTCCAGTCTCCGGTGCCTGCCTCTTTGTTGGTTTAGCATCGAATGGTATAAGAGGCGATTACCGCCGGGCAATACTTGAAAGGTTATCGACTGCGACTGCCGCTACCATTTAACAATTGGCGTCCCAAGCGTGGGGCCCATCAGCGACACGTGGATCCAGTGGGAGAGGTCCCGACGACAGAGTGAACAACTGCAACGATCGGGAGAGCTCCTGCCCGATAGACCCTCGTCTGGCAGCCGATCATCCGAACTTCACTGGTTCCGAGCAGACCTCTCTCGAGTGATCTACGGTCCTGACTGGGAACCATCAGGAGTGCCGCGGCAATAACGAAGAGTAGAGGACGATCGGGCGCTGGAGGCGGAAGACGAGAAACTGTCCATGCGGTCCGGGTAAGGTCGTGAAACACGACAAATTGCGAAACGATTGATTGATTGATTGAAAAATACTAGTATTGCTTATTGATTGTTCTCTTTGAGATATTCGCTGTCTACAGACGGGGAGGAGTAGAAATACTCTCTCTCTCTCCTTTTGCAGATAGTGAAGGGTAGGTAACGCAGACTTTTGTCCCCGTTGTAACCCGTCGTGCCTATCTTTATCTCCCCACTGATTGATTGTCCGAACATTGATTGTTTGGAAGGATAGTGCTCTTTGAGATATTCTCTGTTTGCAAATAACGTAGAATAGAAATATTCTGTCTAGTCTTTGCAAATAGTGAAGGGTAGGTAACGCAGACCTTTGTTCCCATTGTAACCCGTCGTGCCTATCTTTATCTCCCCATTGATTGATTGATTGTCCGAACACTAGTTGTTCGATATTGGTTCTTTGGAGGTATTCTCTGCTTACAAATAACGAGGAATAGAGATATTCTGTCTAGTCTTTGCAAGCAGTGAAAAGATAGGTAGTGCTGACTTTTGTCCCCGTTGTAACCCGTCATGCCTATCTTCTCCCCACTGATTGGTAGTTGGTTCTGCCCGGACCCCTTATTAGAGGTGAACCATCCGGCTCCACTGGAGGGCACCCCTAATAAGGACATGTTCACTAAATATGGACTAGTCGCCGTAGCTTATAGCAAGCTATGGCATAAATATACAAAGAAGGACCCCGAGAGTCAGTGGCCACTGGTGGGATCTTTTTTGACCCTACAAAACTAAAAAGACGCTAGGAAATAGCCCTTTGTGGGATATATGAAACTAGGGGAAGGAGCCAAGCTCACGGTCAAGACGGCCACGAGGTAGCTCGGCTCCGTCGCTCTCGCTGCCTAAACATGTCTGCCCTACCACCCACCCCGCCCAGTAAACACGACAAAAATCCCACACAACCGGAAGCCTGCTGATACCCACCATCGACGTCACCGAACTGGACTAGGATCACGCACAATTGGACTATGCCATTTTCCGATTACACAGTAACTAGATTGCAAATATGTACAACACTCCAACAAAGTAGTATGATTAAAACATTTTAATAACTTATAGGTATAACAACATTCCGACAGGGTGAACAAGTTAAAACACGTTTTAAACAACTATTTACATGACAGTCTGCTGCAACCTCCATCCTTAAGCATTTACGTCCGCGTGACACCGTCCTCGCCTCTCCTTCCTCGAAGTTGCAACATTGGCCTGTTTTGGGCGGTCCTTTTAGTCGGCTTTGGGCTATAAAAGCCATGCAAAAAATCCATCGACATCAGTGGCGGACAACTGTGCGAATAGGCCAGAAGCTACATGCGGCGCCAAGACCCTGGCAACGCCGAGGTGGGGTCTGCCACGTTGTGCGGATCTTCCCATTCTCTTCTTCTTCCTTCAACAACGAAGGGTGCCCTGGCGGGGGGAAGCGACGCGGACGGGCCTCCCCCGCCTCCCCAGGTGGAGGCTCGCCAGCAGATGAGGGCACCCCAGCCGTCTCTTTCACCGGCCAGCTGAGTTGCACCCTGCCATTTTACTCGCCGGCCAGCTGAGTTGCACCCTGCCATTTTACTCGCCGGCCAGCTGAGTTGTACCCCGCCGTTTCTTTCACTGGCCAGCTGAGTTGCACCCAGCCATTTCACTCGCCGCCCAGATGAGTGGGCGCCCCTGCACTCACCGACCGGCTGCAATGGGACAGCCATTCAAGTCTTGCCTGCCGGGTAGCCACTCAGGCGCAGATCCACTAAGATTGCCATTAGCGTTTCACCCGAGAAATGGGCCCCCGCGGCCGAGGGATCGAGGGACCCACCCCGGTGGCTGTAACGAAGAGCTGCTGCTGCTGCTGCCTTTGGACTCCGGCGGTCGGTTCTTCGGATCCAGGCCTAGCCCACCGTGAGACGGCCCTGGACTCGGAGGCTTGTCTGCTCGGGCGTGGGCCCCACCCCTTGAAAAACACCCTCTCAGCTTTGCAGGTTCTGCGGGAGTCATTGACATTCGACTCCCGTGGGCCTCCGGTGGGGACAATCGCCGCTATTTTTCTTGATTATTCCACGTTAACTTGTCCTTGCCCCGGGCGGCAGCCATCTTGCCTCCGTTTGGTGTCGTAAAAGAAAGACTGATTCAGGGCGACGGCGGAAGAACCCGCCTGCTGTCTCGCCCCAAGGACGAACCACGGCATCGCTACAAGACCGCGGTGACGCCATGCTTAACAGTAAGTATATATTTACTATTCTTAATTCCACATATAATCACCTCGATGATGTATTCATAGTCGACGCAGTGGATGTGAAATACATGATGCAATACAGAGGTCCACCCAGCACTAAGTGCGCTTCATGCCGGTGGAGGTGGAGCAGATCCTTGCAGCAGACTCCATGTTCAGTCAGTTTCTATATGTTGAGTGTGAGAAGGTGGCCGGATATATGCTGTCCACTAGTTGCCGCCATTCCCCCAGAGCACACAGGCCACGCCCACTACCGTCTGGCCACGCCCCTCCCGCACCGAAGGCTATTTAGACGCGCTGATTACGTTCGCGCGTTACAACAAACAAATGATGGACGGAATGCTGACAATGCAGACATTCTCCCCCAGTCAAGAGATCTGGGTTAAATCCATCGTTCTTTTGCCCACTACACCACCCCAGTTTAGACATGGCCATATGCAAATCAGTCTTGACCCTGTGCCTCATGGGAACAGTCCAGCCCGAACTGCCAAGCCTGTCTTCCCTGGACCGGAATCAAGCATCCTAGGACCGGTTTCTGGCTATCAGCCGTCATCAGCCAGGATAGCTTGACTCCAGTGGCGTAGTGAGCACGGGTCCCACGTCTGGGAATACCCATCCCACTTAGGGCGAAAAGCGTTACAACAAACAAATGATGGACGGAATGCTGACAATGCAGACCTTCTCCCCCAGTCAAGAGATCTGGGTTAAATCCATCGTTCTTTTGCCCACTACACCACCCCAGTTTAGACATGGCCATATGCAAATCAGTCTTGACCCTGTGCCTCATGGGAACAGTCCAGCCCGAACTGCCAAGCCTGTCTTCCCTGGACCGGAATCAAGCATCCTAGGACCGGTTTCTGGCTATCAGCCGTCATCAGCCAGGATAGCTTGACTCCAGTGGCGTAGTGAGCACGGGTCCCACGTCTGGGAATACCCATCCCACTTAGGGCGAAAAGCGTTACAACAAACAAATGATGGACGGAATGCTGACAATGCAGACATTCTCCCCCAGTCAAGAGATCTGGGTTAAATCCATTGTTCTTTTGCCCACTACACCACCCCAGTTTAGACATGGCCATATGCAAATCAGTCTTGACCCTGTGCCTCATGGGAATAGTCCAGCCCGAACTGCCAAGCCATGTCTTCCCTGGACCGGAATCAAGCATCCTAGGACCGGTTTCTGGCTATCAGCCGTCATCAGCCAGGATAGCTTGACTCCAGTGGCGTAGTGAGCACGGGTCCCACGTCTGGGAATACCCATCCCACTTAGGGCGAAAAGCGTTACAACAAACAAATGATGGACGGAATGCTGACAATGCAGACATTCTCCCCCAGTCAAGAGATCTGGGTTAAATCCATCGTTCAACCGGTCCTAGGATGCTTGTTTCCAGTCCAGGGAGGACCTGGCTTGGCAGTTCGGTCTGGACTGTTCCCATGAGGCACAGGGTCAAGACTGATTTGCATATGGCCATGTCTAAACTGGGGTGGTGTAGTGGGCAAAAGAACGATGGATTTAACCCAGATCTCTTGACTGGGGGAGAATGTATGCATTGTCAGCATTCCGTCCATCATTTGTTTGTTGTAACGCTTTTCGCCCTAAGTGGGATGGGTATTCCCAGACGTGGGACCCGTGCTCACTATGCCACTGGAGTCAAGCTATCCTGGCTGATGACGGCTGATAGCCAGAAACCGGTCCTAGGATGCTTGTTTCCAGTCCAGGGAGGACCTGGCTTGGCAGTTCGGTCTGGACTGTTCCCATGAGGCACAGGATCAAGACTGATTTGCATATGGCCATGTCTAAACTGGGGTGGTGTAGTGGGCAAAAGAACGATGGATTTAACCCAGATCTCTTGACTGGGGGAGAATGTATGCATTGTCAGCATTCCGTCCATCATTTGTTTGTTGTAACGCTTTTCGCCCTAAGTGGGATGGGTATTCCCAGACGTGGGACCCGTGCTCACTATGCCACTGGAGTCAAGCTATCCTGGCTGATGATGGCTGATAGCCAGAAACCGGTCCTAGGATGCTTGTTTCCAGTCCAGGGAGGACCTGGCTTGGCAGTTCGGTCTGGACTGTTCTCATGAGGCACAGGGTCAAGACTGATTTGCATATGGCCATGTCTAAACTGGGGTGGTGTAGTGGGCAAAAGAACGATGGATTTAACCCAGATCTCTTGACTGGGGGAGAATGTATGCATTGTCAGCATTCCGTCCATCATTTGTTTGTTGTAACGCTTTTCGCCCTAAGTGGGATGGGTATTCCCAGACGTGGGACCCGTGCTCACTATGCCACTGGAGTCAAGCTATCCTAGCTGATGACGGCTGATAGCCAGAAACCGGTCCTAGGATGCTTGTTTCCAGTCCATGGAGGACCTGGCTTGGCAGTTCGGTCTGGACTGTTCCCATGAGGCACAGGGTCAAGACTGATTTGCATATGGCCATGTCTAAACTGGGGTGGTGTAGTGGGCAAAAGAACGATGGATTTAACCCAGATCTCTTGACTGGGGGAGAATGTATGCATTGTCAGCATTCCGTCCATCATTTGTTTGTTGTAACGCTTTTCGCCCTAAGTGGGATGGGTATTCCCAGACGTGGGACCCGTGCTCACTATGCCACTGGAGTCAAGCTATCCTGGCTGATGACGGCTGATAGCCAGAAACCGGTCCTAGGATGCTTGTTTCCAGTCCAGGGAGGACCTGGCTTGGCAGTTCGGTCTGGACTGTTCCCATGAGGCACAGGGTCAAGACTGATTTGCATATGGCCATGTCTAAACTGGGGTGGTGTAGTGGGCAAAAGAACGATGGATTTAACCCAGATCTCTTAACTGGGGGAGAATGTATGCATTGTCAGCATTCCGTCCATCATTTGTTTGTTGTAACGACTACGTTCGCGCATCAGAGGATACCGATCTCCTGAGGCGGAAGCCGGGAGAATTGTTTGTAACTATTTTAAAAATTTTAGTGTGATTCTGTGTTTTTACTTACTTAGTCCCTTCTCCTTGGGCACTTAGTCACTAGCATCTCACGTGTGGGACATCCCCGTGCAGCGGATTGTAGCGCTGACGCGGGTCACAAGTCTTCTTGCCGCCATTCTCCCAGAGCACACAGGTCACGCCCACTACCATCTGGCCACGCCCCTTTCCTTCTCCTACAAATATGTGCATTCCTCGGACGCGCAGCGGATGCGCCATCTGCGCGCCAAAGGCGCGCTTAGGGCAAGCCCGTCTGCGCCCGTCCGCGCCAGGACTAGCCCAGGGGCCAGGCAAAATGGTGAAAATTCCTGCTATACTTCCATGGAACTTCGCTCCCTACAACACTCTTGCATTCCTAGCCTGGCTCCCTCTACACGATCCTACTTAATGGCCAATAACATTTACTGCTCTCAGTCAGGCCAGGTCTCCCATGATAAAACACCCCCGGGATCTCCCTATACTAGCAAAATGTTGAGATCTAATAACCTTACGCTCCGCTGCCTATACTTGAACACACGATCCATGGTAAAACATCAATTAGATATTTTTCTACTCCTTAACTCAGATAGACCGGATATGTTACTCCTTACTGAAACCTGGCTTACTCAAGACTCTCTACCAGATGTTCTAGCAGCTCTCCCGGCAGATTATTATATACTGTCAGTGAATAGAGAATCAGGAAAGCAAGGTGGTGGCGTTGCTGCCATCATCCATAAAGATCATAAGTTTACTACTTTACCCTCCCTCGACTTACCGAACACTGAAAACCTTCTAATCAAATCCGATACTGTCAAGGGAACTATGGTACTGGCATTGATCTATCGACCCCCCCAAGGTCATGCCCACCTTTCCGGCCTCCCTGAGTGAGCAGTTGGCTGGCTTAGTTGTCAACTATGACAAGGTAATGCTGATCGGGGATTTAAACTATTGGTTTAACGACCCAGCGGCAAGGCCCTAGGCCATTGAACTTTCTGAGCTTCTTCTCCATCTGAATTTTTCTCAATTAGTCCTGACCCCTACTCATAAAAAAGGACACATTCTGGACCAGATTTGGTCTCATAATGTCCTACTGTCTACCCCGATGGTAACCCCCTGTATTTGGTCAGATCACCATCTACTCCAATTTTCCTGCTTTTTTCATGGCCATGTGAAGGCCCCCATTCCTGTCGGAGGGGTAGTAAGGAAATGGAGATCTCTAAACAATCACGACTTTGTGTCTTCCTTGGCGAACTCAATCCCAGCACCTACACATGATATTAATCTTATGGAAAACAACCTCAATGACTGGCTCTTGGCAGCCTGCAATGAGCATGTTCCGCTCTCCAGATTTTCTCTTGCTCGTCGTATGGACGCCCATAGGTGGTTCACGGCAGATTTAAAAAAACAAAAATTGGAACTGCGCCAATTTGAGAGGAAATGGAGACACGAGTACTCAGTTGAGGACAGAGTGTCATACACGACTGCCCGTAGGAACTATAAGAACTCTATTCTAACTACCAAGGCTGCATTCTTCTCTGATAAAATTTTGAAAGCACACAATAAATCTAGAGAAATGTTCAGGGTGGTGAACGATCTCTGCAATGATGTTAGAACCTCCCCCCCCCCCCCCCCCAAGTCCCCACACAAGAGCTTTGCAATCAGCTCAATAATTTTTTCATGGATAAGATAGCCACCATAAAAGAAAGTATCTTGGAAAGGTCTAACATGGTGGCCATCGAGGACATCTGCAGAAATCCATCTGAATTCGAGGTCTTTCCCCTGATGAATCAATCTAGGTTAGGGGAACTGATGAATCGCGTGAAGTCCGGTTCACCTAATGACTGCTGCCCCCCGTCCGTCCTGAGGGACGTCTATTCAGCCCTCCCGCTAGGCATACTCCCCCTCTTGAATGAGTCCCTAGCTCAGGGAATAGTCCCCACCTCATTTAAAAACGCAACGCTGGTCCCGCTAATTAAAAAAACGGGTGTTGATCCGGCTAATTACTCTAACTACCGGCCCATTTCCCTTCTTCCTTTTGGAGCAAAGATTCTGGAAGCCCACGTGACTAGCTGCATCTCCAATTTCATCGAAACATCGGAGTATCTGGAGACTAACCAAGCCGGTTTTCGCCAGGCGCACTCAACCGAAGCAGTGATCCTCGCTGTTCTGGACACTGAGATCCAACGCCGACAGAGGTATACATCAGGCCTTGGTGCTTTTGGACCTGTCGGCGGCGTTCGACACGGTGGATCATACCATCTTATTACACCGTGCCGAACAAGCTGGTCTACGAGGATCGGCCCTCGGTTGGGTGAAGTCATTCCTGAGCAATCGAACTCAGGCAGTTAAACTTGGGAACTTTATAGCGCCCAAGATATCTACCACCTGTGGTGTCCCGCAAGGTTCGTCACTATCCCCCCTTCTATTCAACCTATATCTTAAACCCCTCCTACACTCCTTAAAAGGCAGGAGGGTCACGATTTATAACTATGCTGACGACCTGCAGCTAATTTTCCCACTGGACTCTACTGACTCCGCCGTGGAATTTCAGGCAACTATGTTACATATCCAACGGTGGATCGAGTTGAATCATTTAAAACGTAATCCCGGGAAGACCGAGCTGGTACTCCCGGGCAGAAGTTCGATCAGCTGGGGCCCTCACTTCTGGCTGTCAACAATGGGATCCCCTCCCTCTCCCTCTTCTTCGGTGAAAAGCCTCGGGACTACCATTAACTCTGATCTTTCCCTGAATAGCCAGGTAGGAGCGGTGATCTCGTCCAGTTTTCATCAATTGCGCAAAATCAGAAAAATTGCTCATCTACTTACTCATTCTGCCCTCATTCATGTGGTACTCGCCTTGGTCCTGTCCCGATTAGACTTCTCTAATTCTATTTATTTAGGTCTCCCCTTGTTCTTGCTGAAACGCTTGCAGACAGTGCAAAATCAAGCGGCCAGATTAATATTCAAGACCCGCGGTAGGAGCTCGGCGAAACCATTGTTGGCCACTCTTCACTGGCTACCCATAGCCCATCGGGTAATATTTAAAGCAGGGTGCTTGGCCTTTAAGGCGCTTTACGGGAAAAGTCCCATGTTCATTAACAACTTAATATGCAAACATGAGCCTGCTCGCAATCTTCGCTCTGCTCATCAGTCCCTCCTCACTTTACCCTCCTTCAAACTGAAGCGGCAAGGTGGGTGTCGATTTGCTTTTCTTGCCCCAAAGGTGTGGAATTCTTTCCCCCTGTAGCTCAGGAAATGCACCAATCTTATGGAGTTTCGGGGAGCCTTGAAGACCTGGGTATTCAAGCAAGCTCTGGGATAGGTTAACTGTTTCTCACTCTTTCCTCCTTATCAGCGCCAAGAAACCTCTTGGTGCCCGTGCGCTTAATAAATTCTGAATAACATAACATAACTAGTTCTAGTGGGCACCTTGCACCAGTCCAAACAACCCCTTATGGTGAATGGTTAAAGACAACCTTATATGAAAGCTATCCTAGTGGTAGCTATGGAGAGCAGCCTTCAGGCTAAGTCTCGAAGGAATGTAAAGCAGCTTGTTTTACCAGTCTATAATCTCTTGAATGGCTAAATGAAAGGACAAACGCACCAGGTATATATTCAAAATATACGTATTTAGGATAAAACACACCCGTCTAGTCTCTTTATGAGGCTGGAGTTCGGAGTACTTTGTTTACAAGTTAGCAATTATCAGTAATAGCACAAATACACGTTTGGGCCCTAGGGGCGTACCAAACCATATACCAAAAAAGTGGTATAAGAACGACGACTGGGATAGACACAAGGCCTAGAGCCTGTAGAATCGCTGGGACCCCAAAGAACCACCCAAGGTAGTGACACAGGGCACCCACGGGGACTGTATGCAGTGTGTAAACACAACCGTGGGTTCCCGTTATCTTCTATGGGCAATGTCGCGGTTGGAAATTTAAAGATTAGGGACACTTAGAATCGAGTCAGGACCAAACCCTTTTGGACTTAAGAAGTTCTAGGGCTAGCACCCACGGGAGCACCGGAGTACTCGAGTTACCTCACCCAGGGAAGCCGGGTGCATAGGTGTCTTTTGGTGTCGGGTTGCGTCGTCTATTGCAATGGAAGCCTGCAAAGAACTGCTGCTGCCGTGAAGAGGAGAAGTGTCCGAAGATATCCAAGCCTGGATCTAGGATAAAAGGAACCTGAAAGCAGAGGGGACAGAGTCTGGGTCACTAGCCAGTGACCGAGGGCAGGATGGACCAATGCCCACAGATGTCGGGTGCTTCAGGTGAGTTGACGGGTGTCTTGACTCTTCAGCCACGAGGTCCAGGAGGCGTCGACGAAGTCCACAAGCTGAATTCAAGCTGTCCCACGAAGTGTGTCGAGTGCTGCGGTGTCGGCGACCAGAATAGACCCAACAAGCCTTGGCAACGGCAAGACACTGGAATTCAGAGAAAGGACTGCGGTGCAGACCAGCAAGGTCTGAGGGACTCATCCAGCGAGGGTAAGTCCGGGCATGTCTGGAGCAACCAGGAAAGCCCAAGCAGAAGAGGAGTTGCCTTCGTGGGGACCTGTTAGCCAACGGGCTAGTGATCGCAAAGGAGCCTCAAGTGGTCGCATTTGAAGCTGGCCCACGGGTCACTTGCGGAGTGGAGGCCAGCAATCTTCGGTGCAGGAGGTGCTCAAGGCTGGGGGTACTCGGAGCCCAAAGCACAACTTCGAGGAGGACCAGTAAGATAGTGTTGCTGCAAAAGTTCACGGTGTCCAGGGGGTCACAGTTCCACGTCACCCACGATAGCCACGGGCCTCAGCTTTGCTGTGGACTCAGGGTAGCCTCTGGGATGTCTGGAAATTCACCTCTGGTGATGCAAAGACTTCGGCGTCTGGCGGGAGCTTCAGCGATGCAGACCGGTCAGTTGCTTCTTTGGTGCCTGCCAAGCAGAGTCGTCACTCCTTGACACCAAGGGAGATTTCCTCAGTCTTCTAGTCAGGATAGAACGTCGAAGGTCCAGGATATATGTTGCAGAGTTTCCTCCAGGGTAATCTAAAGTCGCAAGGACTGGGTTCCCATACTTATACTAAGTTTGGGGGTTGGACATACTCTAGGGACCCACCTATGGGAGGGTTTGGAAAGAGGGGTGGTTACACCCATTTCCTTTGTCCAGTTTCGCGCCAGAGCAGGGGCAGGCAGCCCCTGCAACCGGTTTGAACTGGACTATGCACAGGGACACCTAGTGTGCCCCCAGTGCAGGACTTCAAAGCACCAGAGAGTGCTCCCGCCGTGCCCCAATACACATCTGTCTGTCTGGGGAGGTGGTTACACCTTCCTTCGACAGGAAACCTATTGTCCAGGCCTCCCCTGCCGGAGTTTCGGTCAGCAGCAGGAGGCCAGACCCATGTCTGTGGCAGAGGCATCCATTTTGTGATGCCAGGGCTCCGGAAAGTCCTACCGGGTTAGACCAGTGTGAACATGTCTCTCCCTCTAGAAGGGTGGAATGCTACCCCTGCCGCCAGCACTGGAGGGGGGGGGAGGGGGAGTATTCCAAAGTGTTTGACACCAAACACAACATGTTTTGATGCAGCCATTCCAAAGTTAGCATTTACTGCAAAGTTATAATGCACTTAAGAGTATATGGTATTGCTGTATCACAGAACAGCCATAAGGAAGGATTTCCGAAAGCTGCAGAGGGGCTCAGCTCCTGCTTGGGCACCCTCTCACAGAAAACCAAGCACTCTGCCTTCAGGATTGTCAAGGCCCGTAGGAGTGACTTATAGGTTTATATGTGTCTGTATATATAGGTGGATATAGGTAGCCTATACCACTGTGTGGGGTGCAAGCACACCCTTACCTAGGCTGCAGTAGCAGACCTGTGGTGCCATTTTGGAGTGCTTCCCGGGGGTGGCATAATACATGCTTCAACCCCTGGTAGGCCTCTGAGGTACCTATGCCCTAGGTACATAGTATACCATATACTAGGGGCTTATAAGGCACTCCAGAATCCAATGTACATGGAAACCATTTTAGAGAGGAAGCAGCTAGGCTGTGGTCCTGATTAGCAGGGCCTCAGCCATGTGCAGCAGATCCTACTCTCCTACATTGAGTTGTACCTAGCATTGGTCAGATGTGGAATTGAGAACAGGTAGATTAATATCATTTTCAAATGTCGCATTGTGTTCGTCCATATTAACTGAGCTGTATTTGTGTTGGTAATAATTGTGTCCTGCGGCTTTGTTTTGTGTTTCATGTCATTCTCTCTCGTCCTTGGAGATTATTGCGGCAGACTCCATGTTCAGTCAGTTTCTTTGTCCTGCTTCAGTGCTTAATTTGTAAACAAATAAGTGCCAGGGCTGTTGTCAAGCGGCCACTGCAACTTGCACCACCTATTTCCCTTGCCAACGCTGCCAAGGACAGTACCAGCATAAGTACTAACCATTACACTCCTACAAGTGTGACGTCTCTGACAGTTCCAGGCCCCTAAACCTATCAGAATGGCTTGGGTGGTAAGTATTTGTCATTTTTAATACATATTGAATTATAAACAACTGTCGTTATGCTCATCTCTAAATTAGACAAATTGCGCCACCATATGGGAGACTGTCAGATGTGCCGGTGTTGACAATTAAGTGCCGGTGCCAGGCACCGGAAACCACCAGCTCAAATTAAGCACTGTTCTACCTCACAGCACGCCAGGAGAGGCTGACTTCAAATCAGCAACTGTTGGGGAGGGTTGTAGGGTCGCCCTAATTGCCAGACGTATGCATGACCAGCACATGCTCACCCTACTGAGTATAGAACCTTGAGAGGCTTAACAGGACATAGCACCGGGACACGGCGGGAGATGGCTTTCGTTGGTCCCCTGCACCTCTGACCAGAAGGAGGGCTTGACATGTTCACCACCTTGGGTATGATATCCCACGAGCGTCTGTCGGTTTTTCCCAGAATTCAAAGCGCCCAGCCATAAGCAAAACCCCTGTTCGGCAGAGTTGTCGAGGGGGCAGTGATCATGGGAGATCTGCAAGGGGCGGGTGGGGCAATGGTGGAAAGTGAGGGCAGGAGGGCGAGAAGGAGGATTCCAGGGAAGGAAGGACTTTTTGGAGAACCTTTGAAGGTGTGCCTCGCTCGGTCTCTCTACCCCGCCTCTTTCTCTCCCTCCCTCTCTCGCTTTCTCGCTCTCTCCATCTCTCTCTGTCTCTCTCTCTCCATCTTTCTCTCCATGTCTCTCTCTCTCCCCATGTCTCTTTCTCGCTCTCCCGCTCTCTCTCTCTCCCCCTCTCTTTCTCTCTCTACCCCTTTTCTCTGTCTTTCTCTCCCTCTCTCGCTTTCTCGCTCTCTCTTTCTCTCCATGTCTCTCTCCCCCATGTCTCTTTCTCGCTCTCCCGCGTTCTCTCTCTCCCCTCCTCTCTTTCTCTTTCCTTCTCTCTCTCTTCCTGCCCACCTGCGTGCTAGTAGGGCTTTGAAGTGAACCTAAGGTAAGCTGAGCGCTAAGTTCCATCTTAAGTCTGCGTCCATGTGCGGCAACGATGGATTCACTCCGCATCAATAATCCAAATTATGTTGTGTGTTGTTAAAGGCAAAGTGCGGGGCCCAATCTATCGGGAGCGTAGGACATTTTAATACACAAGATATTGATGAAAACAGCGCCTTAGAAAAAAGGCTGCTTAAGAAAGGAAACCATGTATGTTGAGCAGAAAATGTTCACAATGGGATTCACCAATAATGAATGATTTCGTCTTGCATGGAAACGTGTGGGCGCGATCCTGCTGTCCTCTGCACTGACCGAGCACCGTCAGCGGACAGGGAGGTCATTGTCACTTTAAACAAACCCAGCCTAGCTGGAAAATGTAAATAAAATCACAATTTTCACGCATAAGTGACAAAGCTGCAAGCTCCGCAAACTTTAGAAAGTTTCCAAGCGGTCCATAAACATTGTGAAGAAAAACTTTCCACAACCCCAAGACGAAAGTAGACCAGGGTGAGAATGGCAAAGTCGCACACCTTCTAAAAGAGGGGTGTCCACCGTCGGTGCTTGAGGGCAGATGCCTGCCAGAATGTAAGAGGAACCGCCGATTAAAAATGGTCCGATTTCGATCCCGGCAGACGGGTGACTCCGTCACAACAGTACTATCGCCGAACTATAAAACCTATTCTATCCTATGGGATTTATTTTTCGGCGGACAGGAAGTCCGTCTCTGTTGTGACGGTGTAACCCATCCTCCAAGATCGAAATGAGGCCCTGAATGATTAACAGCCGGGCTGGTTGTATCTAAATTTAGCCTAGGTGAATATCCTGCAAATCTAGCATGGACCAACGCTGGACTCTCCTGTGGTTAAACATCTGCAATAGGTGGGGAAGGAGAACCACCTGGGGAGGGGGGCTGTGGCATGATGCAAGCCCTCACCTTTGAAGAATGTTGATGGACCCACTGATTGCAGCATTAAAGGTCTATCCATGGACCCACGGATGTCCACGCTCCGCCTATGAAATATTGAAATATGTCTCGGCGAGTGGGACTAAGAGAGGAAAGGACATCACCTTGGAGACATGGGATCGACCGTTCCACTCTCCTGACAGCGAGTGTTGGGCGGAATCCGTTCCAATCACTCAGATCACATCCAACTCATGGTGCCAGAGACAGAACAAGCATTGAAAATGCAATAGGTCTTGCCTTTTCTTAAGTTAAAGCCATTTCCTTTGCTATACAATACCATTAGCAATGCAAATGGCTTTAACTTAATCAAAGGCGAGACCTATTGCATTTTCAATGCTTGTTTTTATATATAGAAGAAAGGGGGATATGTTGTATCTTGACTCCAATGGTATTCTTGCTCTCTCTGTGGCACCTTGCTGTGATGTCATTCTACAGAATGTTAGAAGTCAAATCTTCACCGTTGTCTGGTCTGAGCAGCACGCTGGCTGTTCCTGGCGGGGTCCTGATTGGGTCTTGTTCTAATCTTCTTGTGATCTTGTAACTATCCTGAATAAACCTCTCTGAGCCACCTCAACCTGCGTGGACTTGATTACCACAGCTGTCAGTTACCTTGCATACCAATATGGTGACAAACCTTGATCACACCTTTCCCTAAATCTCCTTCGAGGCAATTAATGGACAGGAAAACAGCGTAGAAATACCAATCTGAAAGAAACACGTTAGTTATAGATTCCTTACCTTAGAATTACCCCCAGTGTGAGAAGTTGGCCTGGTATATGCTGTCCACTAGTTATAGTGGACACCTTACACCAGTCCAAACAACCCATATTGATGATAGGTTTAAAGACAACCTTTATTGAAAGCTCTCCTAGTGGTAGCTATGGAGAGCAGCCTTCAGGCTAAGTCTTGAAGGAGAGTAAAGCAGTTTGGTTTACCAGTCTATAATCTCTTGAATGACCAAATGAAAGGACAACCACACCAGGTATATATATAAAATATATGTATTTATTTCTAAACACCTTCTACTAACCTCTTTATGAAGAATACAGTTCTAAAACGACAGTAAATAGTACAATATACAATGGGCCACAGGGGCGGACCAAACCATATATTAAGTAAGTGGTAGAAGAACCACGACTTGACTAAACATAGTGCCTAGAGCATGTAGAATCGCTGGGACCCCAAGGTCCCACCCAAGGCAGTGACACTGGAGACCCACAGGGGATGTGTGCAGTGTGAGAACACAGCTGTGAGCCCCATACAATTAAATAGGAAAATCGCGGTTGGAATTTTAAAGAATAAAGACACTTAGGAGAGGACTTTGAGCAAACCCTTTTTGACGTAGTGGGTTCTTGGGCCAGCACCCACGGGACCACCGGAGTACTCGTGTTAACTCACCCAGGAAAGCCGGGTGCATAGGTGTCAAATGATGTCCGGAATCGTCGTTGATTTTAGTGGCGATGTGCTGCAAAGTGCTGCTGCCGTGGACAGAAGTGTTCGGGGTGAGCCAAGCCTGGATCGAAGATGTGAAGAACCTGAAAGCAGAGGGGACAGAGTTTGGGTCACTTGCCAGTGACCAGGGGCACGATAGACGAATGCCCACCGATGTCGGGTGTTTCAGGTGCGAAGAGGTGAAGCTGGACTCTGCAGCCACGAGGACCAGGAAGCGTCGACGACAACCAGGAGCTGAATTCGAGCTGTCCCACGAAGGATGTCGAGTGCTGCGGCGTCGATGCTCGGATTGAACACAACAAGCCATGGCAACAGCAAATCATGCAGGAAGAGATAAGATGCTTCGGTGCGGACGAACAAGGTCCTGGGGACTCCCCAAGCGATGGAGAGTCAGGGCACATCTGGAGCAACCAGGTAGGCCCGTGGAAAGTTAAAGTACCATTCTCAGGGACCCACAAGTCGACGGACAAGGGTTCATGTGTGGACCTGGAGAAGAATCACTAAATACCAGCCCACGGGTCACTCGATGAGTGTAGGCCAGTAATCTTTGGTGGAATCGCTGCTCGGGGTCTGGACTACAAGTAGCCCAAAGCACAGCCCCAGGATCGCCAAAAAGCATATGCTGCTGCAAATGGTCGCGGTGCCCAGGGGTTCGGGTTCCACGGTCTCCACGAGGGATACAGGCCTCAGACTTGCTGAGCACACAGATCGACCTCAGAGACCACGGAAACCCACCTCCTGTGTTGCAATATGCTTTGGAGTCCTCCGGAGCTTCGGAGATGCAAACCGGACCGATGCGTCTTTGGTGCCTGCCAAGCAGGGGAGTAACTCCTGTACTCCAAGAGAGATTCTTCCGTCATCTAGTTCAATGTAGATCGTCGAAGTACTGGTATCTGTAGCAGAGTTTCGTCCAGGTAATATCTCAAATCCTGTAGCCAAGGGTTCCTACTTTATACCCAAGGAAGGGGTGGGACAAACTCTGGGGACCCACCTATTGGAGGGTCAGGAAAGAGGGGTGGCTACGCCCATTTCCTTTGTCCAGTTTCATGCCAGAGCAGGGGCTGGTAGCCCCTGCAACCGGTTTGAGCTGGACTATGCACAGGGACACCAAATGTGGCCCCAGTGCAGACTTCAAAGCACTCTCAGAGTGCACCCCCCCAGCCCCAATGCACTAAAGCCTGTCTGGGAGGTGGTCACACCTCCCTGTGGCAGGAAACCTATTGTCCAGGCCTCCCCTGCCGGAGTTTTGTCCAGCAGCAGGAGGGCAGACTCGTTTCTGTGGCTGACAGCATCCATTTTGTGATGCCAGGGTTTGCAAAGCTGGTACCGGGTATACCGGTGCTGTCATATTTCTCCCTCTAGTAGGGTGGAATCATACTGGAGGTATGATTCCAAGGTGTTTGACACCAAACACAACATGTTTCTGTGCAGCCATTCCAAAGTTAGCATTTACCACAAGGTTATAATGCACTTAAAGGTATATGGTTTGGCTGCATCACAAACAACCCAGGAATAAAGGTTCCGAAGGCTGCAAAGGGGCTCTGCTCATGCATGGGCACCCTCTCACATAAAACCCAGCACCCTGCCTTCAGGATTGATAAGGCCTGCCATAGGGGTGACTGATAGGTTTATATGTGCATTGATATGGAGAGATATAGGGAACCTATATCTCAGTAAGGGGTGAATACACCACCTTACACAGGCTGGATACAGGCTTAGACAGGATGGATCCTTTCGAGTCTTCGACAACGAGGCCGTCTCTACCAGCAGATCTCTGGGGTGTGGAGTCCCTCAGGGCTCCTCCCTAAGTCCCGCCCTTTTCAACATCTATATGAGGCCACTGGCTGATGTCGTCCGCCCATTTGGGATTAAGATCATCTCCTACGCGGATGACACACAGCTGGTGGTCTCACTGGCACAGGGAGGCAATCCCCCGGTGTCAGGCGGACTTAGAGACTGCCTAACTGAAGTAAAAAACTGGATGTCCTCATCTTCTCTTAAACTGAATGGGGACAAAACGGAGCTGATGCTCCTGGGCACTTCCGACCTCCTTCTTTTTAATTGCCTGTGGCCCTCCGACCTAGGCCCCCCTCCAGCACCTAAAGACAACATCAAAAGCCTTGGGGTATGGCTGGACAGTTCCCTTTCATTTAAGACCCAAGCCACCAAGCTCTCGGAAACCTGTTTTGGCCTCCTCAAAATGCTTAAAAAAATCCTGCCTCTTCTTCCAATGGAAGCCAAACAGATAGTCATTCAGGGTCTGATACAGTCCCGCCTGGATTTTAATAATGTGTTATACCTTGGCGCCCCAGATTACACCCTACACCGACTTCAGATAGTGCAGAACTGCGCGGCCCGCCTACTACTTGAACTCCCTCGCAGTCACCCTGTGAGGGCCGGTCTGGTCAAACTGCACTGGCTGCCAATTCGGCAAATAATTTATTTTAAAGCCATGTGCATTGCTCATCAGTCCTTCTGGGACACAGGCCCCATGATCACTCGCGATCTAGTTACCCACTACACACCCACCAGAAACCTCCGCTCCAGTCAAAACTTTCTGGCGACACCCTTGAGAATAAAAAAGACCAGGTCAGGCGGCAGGTCGTTCACATACAACGCTGTTAAGTTCTGGAATACTCTTCCTTTGCATCTCAGAGCTAACTCCAACCTCACGTCCTTCCGTAAAGAGCTAAAAACCTTCCTTTTCAACCATTCCTACTAGTCTTTCTCAGCCACCTTTCTAGGTTCCTTCTAATATCATCTAGCGCTTGGACGCCCCTGGGCAGCAATTCGCGCTCTATAAATGCACATCTATTCTATTCTATGCTGTAGCAGACCTGTTGTGTCATTTTAAATGGCTTCCCAGGGGTGGCATAATACATGTTGCAGCCCCTGGTATGCCCCTGGCGTACCTATGGCCTGGGTACATAGTATACCATATACTAGGGACTTATAAGGGTACCCCAGAATTCAATCTGGAGTGTACCTAAAGTACATGCAATCATTTTAAAGGGGAAAGCAGATAGGTTGGGGTTCTGATAAATAAAGTTGGTCTCAGCTTCCTCAGATCACTGGTCACCATGGAGGCCTTTCTTTCCATGACTGAGTTGTATCAGGCCCTAAGGGTCAACCTTTGGCTGTGTACAGCCCGGGGTTGGGTCCCTCTGGTTGGAATACTGTGGGGACATGGTAGGTTTGGAACCTTTTGGTCCCAGGTTTGCCATGGCCCAACAGTGTCCATCTGGGGGAGGTCCCTACACAAGGGTAAGGGGGATCCCTCAGTGTGTTGAGGAATTTTCACCTGGCTATGGCTACTAGACTGTGTGCCCCTAATCTGCTGATGGGGGGGTTCCTCTGGACAGGGGACCCGGTGGGGTCCCCTGACCTCCGCAGCCCTGGGCTGACTGAGGTAGGGTAGAGAGGGGCAGGTTACCTGCTCCAGACTGGGTACCACCTTGGAAGGGTCCCCTGCCATCAGGGGTGTTGCCAGGACAGGCCTGACCACCTCCGGGGCAGTTCCTTCACTAGGGGTAGGACCAGGTCCCTGAGGAGGCTGACCCTTCCCTATAGTCTGGGGGGATGAAGACTTTTCTTAATCCCTTGTGCTCTCTTGTGGTGGAGAGTGAGCCACTCTTTCAGGCTCCATCACTCCAAAATCCCTGGGATTGGGCTGTGGCCATCACAGCCCCACCAACTCTCTCAGGGAGGCCTAACATTCTTAAATGGGCCTGGTATTCATCTTCAGCCCAGGCGGAAATTTCCAGATCATTGCCCAACCGGCAATCTACAGGCAAGTTTGGGGACACTGCCACTCTCTTTGGGCCATTGACCCCTTCCCATCTGAGATCAACTATGGCCATGGGATGATCTGTCCTGATACCATCAATGTTGGTCACCTGGTACTTAAACTCAGGTAAAAGCTGTTGAGGGGGACTGGTTTCCCTGTCCCCATGATGACACTAGCCCCTGTGTCCCTGAATGCCAACGCCTTCTGACCATTGATTAGCGGCTCCTGTCTGTACTTGCCCAAAGTGTTGGGACTTATAGTAAAAGTGGCAAATCCCATGCCACCATCACAGACTGAGGAGGCCTGTGAGGGGAGCCTTTCTAATCCAGAGTCCACCTCAGTTCCCCATGAAAATGCACCTAACTGTTTGGGTACATCACTACCCCCTGGGGGATTACTACTTCTAGTACCAGGAGGAGTGGTAGTATTACTTGAAGGAACATTTTATTTATTGCCAACCCTAGGGCCACTGGGGTCATTTTTCCAGTGGCCAGGCTTCTTGCACATATGGCTGTAAACGGGACACAGCGTCTCAAGAGAAGGTACGGGATAACCAGGACTGGTGGTTACCTACACCCCCACTACCTTATTCTTTTACCCACCCGCAGGACGATTGGGGTATGTGCGAGACTACGGAAGTGGATGCAGATTATGAGACGGGTCCCTTTAAGCAGCACTGCCTGTTCGCGGAAGCCACGCCCCCGTCATCACGTGATCACACGGGATTGGATATTGGGGCGGAAGACCAGACAACGGCGGGTGACATCACCGAAGAGTGGATTCCGGGAGGCGAGGCACGGAGAAAGATATCGGAGAGCGGAGAAGACGACCCAGCGGAGCTACCAGACGGGGACTTCACGACGGAGCCTAGAGGAAAGCCAGGAGGCCAACGTACTCACGTAGCGCCGCGCCACTCTCCTGGAGGAGGGTAGCTACCCCAGGTACGGGAGCGGGTCAGGGGCTTGATGGGGTGGCGAAAGAGCCTTTAGACCGCCGTGTTCCCTTTTCTTTTCCCCTACCCCTGCACTAGTCACACGTGGCACTGAGTTCGATGTACAAGCACTAAAACACATGAGAAGGTGTGTCCTCACTCCCGGTCCCGGTTTTAGGGTTTACACGCGTCGCACAGTAGAGTTCTAACGGTCCTTTTCTCCCTTCCTTCACATACGTCCTGTGGGTCCTGGAGTCCCGGAGTACCAGCGGAGAACGCCCCCATAGCCGGAAAGAGGACCAACCCCAACGTTGCAACCACGGAGCCAGCAAAGAAGGAGGAAAGACTGCCTAGCAGATTTAGACGTGTAACTTCCACAATAAAACCTTACGTTAAACGACCTGGTCTGCGTGCTGTTCATCCCACACCTCTACAATGGCAAAAGGGTTTCTTTTCAAGGGAGGAAGAAGTTTGGAGACCACCTCCAGAAGAGGTCTTTTGGGGCCCTGTTGTGGACGTAGCCTTGGATTTATCCCCACCTTTCTCTTGGGTCTTGGAAGAATTTTTCTTCTGGTCACCACCCTGATTCTTTGGCTTTACCCTGGTTCTGACCCATTTGCCTGCCTTCTTTCACAATTCTTGGGGAGAGGTTAGATCAGAGTCCACCAGGTACTGATGTAATAAAAAATGTTTTTGACAATTATTAAGTAACTGCTCTCTCATAATCCAATTGTACAATCCTTAAAAGTCATGCACCTTGCTGCCATGTATCCAACCTTCCAGAGCCTTAGTAGCACAATCTGCAAAGTCAACCCAGTCTTGAGTCTGTGCCTTTTGGGTGTCTCTGAACTTCAACCTGCACTGCTCAGTGGTTAAGCCAAACCCATCAATCAGAGCACTCTTCAAGACTTTGTAATTGTCAGCATCCTCTTCTCTAACAGTGACGAGCTTGTCTCTATCTTTGTCTGCAAAGGAGAGCCACAAGATTGCTGCCCACTTCTCCTGAGGGACCCTCTGTACCTTACAGGCCCTCTCAAGTTCAGCTATCCATTTGTGGATGTCATCCCCACTCTGGTAGGGAGGGACAATCTTGTTCAGGTTCCTATGGTCATGGGTATGTTCTCTAACTCTAGGGACGCTGTTGCTGCCACCATGGGGCTCTAGCCCCCATCTATGGGAAGCTCTCTGGAGCTCCAGGGATTTCCTGTCTAGGGCCATCTGCTCTTTCTTGATTCTGAGCTTTGCTCTCTCAAAGTCAAGCAGTCTGCACTTCCTGTCATAAGTGGACTCCCTCCTATGAGAGATAGTGGTCCTATTAGAAACAGAGGTTCCTACAGATGTACCAGAATTATTAGACTCCAGAGAAGTAGATCTTGATCTTCTTGGCACACCATCAACCCTTCCAGGTGGGGTAAAGAGAGGCCTATTAATGACCTCTTCCTCATCCTCGCCTTCAGGAAAGATTGTGTTGTCCAGGTTTGAATCCTCTTGATCCTCCTGGTCAGCTTCAGAGTCCTGGTCCTGGATGTGTTCACTTCCTGGTCTGTCCTCTTCTGCTGCCCCACCCAACCTTGCTGCCTCATCAGACCCTGGAGTCTTTCTGAGGTCATCTAAAAGGAAAGCCTCTATGAGGCGTTGAGTATTAGGGTGCACACATATTTCTTAATTCTTGAAATGAGAGGTGGTCATACCTGTTCAGCAAGGAGCCACTGGATTCTGCTCTTGAAGACATATTAGTGTAGTGAGGTGTTGCACCTACCTAACCTAGTGGGAACTACTAAACTCTCTTGAGTTGTAGAAAGGGTGTGCTTAGCCCTTGACACACAACTCTAAGTTCGGTAGAACTTACTGTTATTCTAAACTTGATTTGTAAGTACCTATGTACCTATAGTTTATTTATTTTGAGTTTTTATAGAGCGCAAACTTGACCCGTTAGGGTATCGGAGCTCTTTACAGGAATCAGCAGTAGTAAATAAAAGACTTGGAGTAGGGGTGGGGGGTTTGGATACATAAGGGATAAAGGATAAGTAATTACATTTTACATTTACATTGTACGAGAAACAAGGTCCCAGGGTCCATGGTGGCATGCCCGGAGGTGCCGGGCGGATAGTGTCTGGGAACACCAAGATGATGTAATAGACGGAAGTAGAGCAAGGTGTCTGGATGATTAGAAGGCACATTTAGGTGAGGAATTTGCCCATTAGGAAGGTTTTGGCATCTCTTTGGAAGCGAGCCAAAGAAGGGATTCTTCTGATGGCGGGCGGGAGAGTTCCAAATTCTTGGTGCGGCCCCAGAGAAGGCCCTATTGTAGGTTTTCTTTTTCCGAAAACGTGCAGGTTGGAGCAAGAGGTCTCTGGTGGCCTGGGAGTTTCTGATTCTTCCGGATATCGCGAGTTTCTGGGCAAGATATGCAGGGGAATTTGAGTATAATGCCTTGTGCGTGATACATTCCAATTTGAGTTGGATTCTGGCCTGTAGAGGAAGCCAGTTCAGAGCTTTCTGATGTGGTGATATGTGGTCGAGTATCCTTGAGCCTGTTCGTAAGTCTGGCGGCCGCGTTGAGGTAGGCTTTTAAAGGTGCCAGGGAGATCTTGGGTAACCCGAGAGAGTACAGCAGCTATATTCGAGGCTAGAGATGACTAGTGCTTGGACTGCCATTTTTAGGTCAGGAGTATCAAGGAAGGGTTTCAGTTTCCTTAGATAGCTCAGGTGGAATCTGGCTGATTTGGCCATCGAGTTGATGTGGTCCCGCATGCTCAGGTTACAGTCCAGAGTTATTCCAAGGGATTTGGCCGAGTCCACGATGGACGGAGGGCAGTTTAAAGCTGTGATGGCCTTAATCCAAACCTGAGTCTCAGGGTTGGTTTTGGGTGGGGAAATTAGTTGAAATTCTGTCTTCTTTGCGTTGAGTTTGAGTTGGTTGGAGGCAAGCCATTGGACAGTCAATTTCAGGGCTTTATTCAGGGAGAGAATCTCCTCGAGGGAGGAGATTTTGATGTAGATCTGGGTGTCGTCAGTGTACATGTGGTAGGAGATATTTGCGGTGTGTAGTACTTCGGCAAGCGGTTCGAGGTAAAGGTTGAAGAGGGTGGGGGATAGGGTTGATCCTTGGGGGACTCCAACCGTGATGGGAGAGGGAGCAGACAGGTTACCGTCAATTAGGAATCTCTGAGACCGGTTATGGAGGAAGGACCTAAACCATTCAAGAACAGAGCCATCCATTCCCATCCTGAGATTGAGATGTTCGAGTACTATTTCATGGTTGACAGTGTCGAATGCCGAGGATAGATCTAGGAGGACTTGGAGACAGGTTTTGCCTTGGTCAAGGGTTTGGAGGGCATCATCAACGATGTGGAGCATAGTGGTTTCAGTGCTGTGCGCAGGTCTGAACCCGGATTGGAAGTCATCTAGTAGGTGGAAGTTGGTGATGTGTTGGCTCAGCTGCTGTTGCACACACTTCTCCAGAACTTGGGCTAAGAGTGGGATGTTAGAGATAGGTCTAAACTTGTCAGGGGAGGCAGGGTCAAGCGCCGGCTTTTTTAAGATGGGTAGGACTTGGCCGGCTTTCAGAGAGTCGGGTATCGATTCCTGAAGAAGTGAGGCGTTAATTATTTCAGTCCAGCTAGGAATGATGGAGTGGGCGGCGGCAGCTAGGCAGTTAGAGGGGAGAGGGTCAATAAAGTGGTTGTTCGGGTGTAAGGTGGATAGGATTTTCGAGACGGAGTGTTCGTCATAGGTTTTGAAGTCGGTCCAGTGCGCTTGGTTTTTGGGTTAAGCCTGTGGAAGCGGCTCAGAGGGAGGCAGATCCAGAAGGAGTTGAGAGTAAGTTGCGGATCTAAGTTCATTTCCTAAGGCTATAGTGGTTTTCAGTTAGTCACTCAATGAGATTATCTGGTAAAGCAATAGCAAGCTTGAATCCAACCGCTGCACACCAATGTGAGAAGTTGGCCTGGTATATGCTGTCCACTAGTTATAGTGGGCACCTTGCACCAGTCCAAACAACCCTTATTTATGATTAGGTTTAAGACAACCTTTATTGAAAGCTATCCTAGTGATAGCTATGGAGAGCAGCCTTCAGGCTAAGTCTTGAAGGAGTGTAAAGCAGCTTGGTTTACCAGAATATAACCTCCTGAACGACTAAATAAAAGGAGAACCACACCAGGTATATATATACAATATATGTATTTATTTCTAAACACCCTCTACTAACCTCTTTATAAGTTAGAGAGCAAGGCACACAATCATACAGTTATTAAACGACAGTATCTGATAGAGACATCTAGCCGCAGATTCCTTAACTTAGAGTATCCCCAGGCGTCAGAATGGATCTGGAAAATCCCCTTTCCCAGCAATACCTCTGCACGCTGGGAGGCGGCGCCGCCCGTCTCCGTCCTGATGTCGCCCACAGAAGTGACGTCAATGGAGCCATATAAGCCGCCCACGGCGTGCTAACGTCCGTTTTTTTCTTTTCCGCGTCCTAACGCGGATCCCGGAGAGTAAAACCTCCGGCCTGTTTTTGTATTTTCAGGCCTTCTCTACGGCCTTTTTGCGTCAAGGAAAAGTGTGTTCGATGCCTGAGGGCTTCAAACGTGCCGGTCCAGCTCCCGTTGGATGTCGGCGACAGACCCACACGAAATCTGTATGTGGTGCTTGGGCGAGCACCACGACTTCATGGAGTGCGACGCTTGCCAACAGCTGTGGCCCAAAGCCCTGCGGGAACGCCGCATGAAGTTGCTGTCAGCGCGGATGTCCCGAACTGCCCCCTCACGACACCGGTCTCCTTCTCCGGCAGAATCAACAACACGGTGCCGGCGCTCGCACGGTGACGCTCCTGTTAGGGGCAGGCCCCGGGACCGTCATCCTTCACCTACCTCTGGTAAGCACAAACGGAAGTTGCAGAAGTAGTCGGATTCACGCTGACATCATGTTTGGGCCTGTAGCTCACGGTCTTTGCTACAATCTGGCCCCCAGCGGTCGGACCTCGCATATCCTCCATTTCCGGGTGCCAGGGCGACTCGGCCTCAGATGGAGGACTACTGCAGGGCTCTGCAGTCCTCTGCAGTCCTTTCTGACATTACCCCCCTCTGTGGCGTGCCTTCTGGCCCCACAGGCGAAGTAGGGTCTCTGGTCCAGACCCCGCCAGCGGGTTTGCGCTCTGCTCCAACCAAGTACCCTGACTACACAGTCGCCACAATATCTTGATACGGCCCGGCGGGGCATCGAACGGTGTCTAGTTCTTCCATAGCGCGGGCGCACAGCCTTCCGGGGCTCCCGGTGACCTCGCTGGAGGTGGCAGCAGCGCAGTGCACATCACCGCTTTGGCACTCTCACTCCCCGCAGGCTTCCACCATGGGTGATGTAGAGTCGGTGCCGGTTCGACTCCAGCAGCTGAGGCCTTTTCGGAGGTTGCCGGCGCTGGCTCAACTCCAGCAGCCGAGGCCTTTTCAGAGGTCGCCGGCTCGACTCCAGCAGCAGAGGCCTTTTCAGAGGTCGCCGGCACCGACTCGACTCCGGCAGCCGATTCAGAGGTCGTCCATGCCAGCTCGACTCCGGGAGTCGAGGCCTTTTCGGAGGTCAACTACGCCAGCTTGATGTCACCTCGACGCCATTCAACGCCGGTACCATCTCCGGGTTTATTGGTGGAAATGTACTCCTGGTGGATTCACCGCCCCCTGAGTCATTTCCAAGCTCTTCGGTGCGCACGCAGATGGGGCATTGGCCTACTCCTTTTGCTGAGTTTCTCTTGAGTGGCCAGATTAGCTTGCGTCCGTCCCCTACTGATGACTTGCTGTCCCCACCTCGTGGGGCCACGGAGGCTAGTGGGACGTTTCTCAGGGCTGTTTGCAGGGATGCAGCCATTTTGCACAAGCAGCCGCCCTCTATCTCTAGGCCTTCTGAGCCTTTGCGGGACCTTCTCCACCGGGGCGCGGGGAACAAAGAGCCATTGTTGCCGTTTGCGGAGTCATTATTTGACATCCTTCTTGGTACGTGGGCTAGGCCCTCTTCAGAGGACCACGTGGATCATGCTGCAGCACATCGCCATCGGCCTATCCTGGAGCTGGTGAACTTGTGCTTAAAGCAACCCTCTCTATCACTCCTGTTCCGTTGCACCCTCCCACTCGGGAGTCTTGGTGGTTGGAGTCATGGGGCCGTGATGGGTTTGCATCCGCCAGTTTGGTGCTCCGGTCACTGAACACTTTGTGTGTGTTTGCTCGGGCTACGTTTGCCCTTTAAGACGCTATCGAGCAGCTCCTTCCCTCCTTGCCGGACAGTTCTCGTGACAATCTGGTTCACATCATCAATGATGGCCATGAGATGGCGCATTTTTCAATTCGATCTGCCATGGACACCACGGACTCGGTGGGTCATGCAATGGCCAGGTCGGTTGTCTTGCGCCGCCATGCGTGGTTGCGCAATGGCGTTTTCCCACAGCATGTTCAAGAGCGGCTTAGGGATCTGCCATTTGATGAGATCACTCCTTTTGACGCCCATGCTGACTCGGTGGTCCAACGACTCCTGTCTGATTGTCTTCCCAGGTTTTAATCCTCATTGAGAGTTTTCAAATATGAGACGGTGCCGTCACGTTCTTTTGTGTTGCCCTTTGTGGGTTACTGAGGTTCTCAGTTGCGTGGCTGTTCAGCCGTGTTCTTTCCTTATTCTGTTACAGCAGTATGACTGTGTTGCCTTTCATTTGAGCCTCTGCCTACGAGCATGTCTCAAGAGGGGCCCTTATTTTGTAGGGTGGTGCCTTACCCTATGTGGGGTATTTGTTGGCAATTATATTGCTACTCTTCCTTGCCTAGGAACTTTTCCCGCAGGTTGACTCTTCCTACTATTGTCGGACATCACCTCTGGTAAGTTCCATGGGCTTTGTTTCTCTCCAGGGGTGACGTGTTGGTAGTCTACAGTGAGTCTGTGACACATCCCCGCCTCCAAAGAGACGTCCGTTCCCTGAGGTTTGCTTCATGGTTTTGTCACACCTGTTCAATCCGGGCGTGTTATTATGCCTCGCTGTGCTCATCTTGCTTGCCTACGGGTGGACATGCGCCCCTGGGGGGTGGGTTCCTCTGGCCAGTGCCGGAACGGTTACTTCTGTATTCTGTGAATACTTGCGTATTATGCTGTAGGTCTTTCTAGTGCCTAAGAACTTCCCTGGCAGGGTTTCCGGTTCTTGGGTCCGGTTCATTTGTTCCTGTCCTCTGCATATTTCTTAATTCTCAAGAAATAACTCTTCTCCACATTCTCCTACTTGGTGAATGCAGTTGGTCTATAGCGGAGTGTGCTTTTGGGAGACGGGCTTCTGTCTGTACCTTATCTCCTCTTTAGGGTTTCTTCAGTTCCCGTTTAAGTGGCAGAATTCATGTCTCTTAGTGTATATATCGTACTTTATACAGGGTGCTTGCATTCTAGGTTCTTTTTGCCCTCGTATTGGGCCTTCTTGCTCACTCTCTCCTTTCAGGAAACAGTCCCCTATGTGTTCCTGGCCCTGCCAGTTATCCACTCGCAGCGGAACCTTTTGGTACATTTGGCTGTATGCCTACTGTAGGAAGGTGGAATCCGACTATATGGTTGCCCCCACTTTTTTCCTGGTGTTTTGCTGTTTTATGACTTAGTTGGACTGGGATCCTGCTATTCAGGGCCCCAGTCTATCTGCTTTCTCTGTAAAATGGTTTGCATGTACATTAGGTACATATGTAATTGGATTCTGGTGTGCCTTATAAGCCCCTAGTATATGGTATACTATGTACCTAGGGCATAGGTACCTCAGAGGCCTACCAGGGGCTGCAGCATGTATTATGCTACCCCTGGGAAGCACTCCAAAATGGCACCACAGGTCTGCTACTGCAGCCTGGGTAAGGGTGTGCTTGCACCCCTTACAGTGGTATAGGCTACCTATATCACTACCATATATAGACACATATAAACCTATAAGCCACTCCTATGGCAGGCCTTAACAATCCTGAAGGCAGAGTGCCTGGTTTTATGTGAGAGGGTGCCCAAGCAAGAGCTGAGCCCCTCTGCAGCTTTTGGAAATACTTTCTTATGGCTGTTCTGTGATACAGCCATACCATATACTCTTAAGTGCATTATAACCTCACAGTAAATGCTAACTTTGGGATGGCTGCATCAAAACATGTCGTGTTTGGTGTCAAACGCTTTGGAATACTAACCCCCCCCGCCAATTCTGGCGGCGGGGGTAGCATTCCACCCTTCTAGTGGGAGAGACATGTTCACACTGGCTAAACCCGGTAGGACTTCCCTGAGCCCTAGCATCACAAAATGGATGCCTCTGCCACAGACACGGGTCTGACCTCCTGCTGCTGACCGAAACTCCAGCAGGGGAGGCCTTGACAATAGGTTTCTTGTCGAGGGGAGGTGTAACCACCTCCCCAGACAGGCAGATGTGTATTGGAGCTGGGCGGGAGCCCTCCCTGGTGCTTTGAAGTCCTGCACTGGGGGCACACTTGGTGTCCCTGTGCATAGTCCAGTTCAAACCGGTTGCAGCGGCTACCTGCCCCTGCTCTGGGGCAAAACTGGACAAAGGAAATGGGTGTAACCACCCCTCTTTCCAAGCCCACCCATTGGTGGGGCCTTAGAGTTAGTCCATCCCCTAAACCTACTATAAGTATAGGAATCCAGTCCCTAGGACTTTAGATTACCCTGGACGAAACTTTGCAACATACATCCTGGACCTTCGACTTTCTATCACGACTAGAAGACGGAAGAAATCTCCCTTGGGGTCAAGGAGTGACTCCCCTGCTTGGCAGGCACCAAAGAAGCAACTGACCAGTCTGCATCGCTGAAGCTCCCGCCGGACGCATAGAGTTGGAAGGAAGTCGTCCTGGAGGCAAGATGGCGGCCGCGTAGATGCGGTCGGTAGCAGCAGGTCGCGAGGAGGATGAAGGTTGAAATCTGAGATCAACGTGGAAAAACCTGGATGTCTATATCTGCGGTTGGAACAAGAACTGGATTCTGTGATGATCCTCTTGCTTCGTTGTTGTGGCTCAAGCGGCTGTATATTCCGTTTATTGGTTGCTTCAGCTGTTTGCTCCTTTCACTGTTGGAGAGTATCAGCAGGCTGTGGGCGGAGGAAGTGGTGGCAGCGGAGGCAGCGGAGCGGAGTAGGTTGCCGGCTAGAGGTGACAAGTGATTTTGGTGCAAGGGACCGCGACTGGGAGAAAAGCTCTGGCATTCTGAGCCCCTCTATGACGAGACGAAGAGCCCGATTGACGAATACAGCTGTCATGCCCCCAAAATCAAGCAACTCTAAAGCGGCAGTTTTCAAAAAGAAAGGAGGAGCGGAAGGTGGAATGGCGTTGCAGGAGCAAGTAAACACACCGGCTGAGTCCCGACCTCTCTCCGCTAGGAAACATCAGCTAGCCGGTAAGACTCGCCAGAATGCCGTTGCCCCTGCCTCTACCATTGCCCCTTCTATTGTCGATATGTTTTTGAACTGTGGCAAGGAGAAAGGGGCTAAAAAAAATCTTCCGTTGGAGTCTTGTGAGGGAGCATGGGAACAGGAACACGTTTCTACTGAAGATTGTAGCGAATGCATCGATGTTGTGGGAGGGCAGGCTTTAGTCACCTCTCTTCCTGACGGAGGGAATGGGTCGGCAGCTACTTCAATGGCGACTATTGTTACCCCGAACGGGAGGCTATTTGAGGATGACGAAGCAGAGGTCATCAAGACTGCAGTCAGTCCTAAGACGGGCCAACGGCTTAGTAGAGGAGGCAAGGAGGGCATACAGTTTGGGAAGGATGTGCCTCGAGAGGCTGGTAATTGCCCTTCAGCCACTGCTGTAACTGCCTCAGGGGATTCAGTGCCGAGTGTGGTGGAAAAAGTCCCTAGTGAATGTTTTTTCTCGGTTTCTGAAAGTGCAGAGTGGTCAGATGATGAACATCACTCCTTTTCGGATGGCAGTACTCATGATACGGATAGCGATGTAGAGCAGGAGCCACCTATCACAGCGGTAAGGCCAGTGGTAACCTCGAAGGGTCAGACTAATTATGAAAGTAGTGGGGTTCACCCATTGGCCATGCCATCGCATGGGAGCCCTCCAGGGGTGACTTCTCAGGTGGCTCTGCTGGAATCTATACACCAAGAAATTATCTCTCATCGAGAGGAGACACGTCAAGACAGCAAGAAGACACAAGCTGCAATGAGGAAAATGCAGGGGGCTGTGAGGAGGCTGTCAAAGGCTAGTGCCTCATTGGGCGACAGAGTATCAAATTTGGAGGAGAGGATTGTGTCAACGGAGTCTCAGGCTGCTGATGCAGTAAATAAAGTAGATGTTCAGTGTTCGCAGATGTCTGATATCCAATGGAAGCTGGAGGACTTGGAAAATAGACAAAGACGGAATAATCTTAGGGTCCTGGGGGTCCCGGAAGGAGTTGAAGGGTCGGATATCAAAGCCTTTATTCTTAAACTGTTCGATCAAGCATTTCCGGAGCTTGCCACTTGGAATTGGCATTCCGAGATTCAGAGGGTCCATCGTACACCCTTTAGAGTTCGCACAAATATGAGAGAAGGGGACAAGCCAAGGGCAATTTTGATTTTCTTTGGTAATTTCACATTAAGGCAGCTAATTGCGGAGAAAGCGAGACCTGATGCAAAGAGGACTGTTGAAGGAATGTCTTTTTTTGTTCGCCCGGACTTTTGTCATGCCACGGTAGAAAGGAGATGGAGACTACGTCAGCTTATTAAACCTTTCCAGGAGAAGAAACTACAAGTGTACTTGATAAACCCTGCTCAGCTAAAAGTTATTAAGGAAGGGAAATCCTTTTATTTCGCCTCTGAGATAAAGGCGAAAGAGTTCCTCGACTCTTTGGAAAATGAGGCATGCTCGTGTAATTATGTGATGGTATTGGATTGGCTGTCTCTCACTCAGGACCAACTTTTATGGTTATAGTGAGGGATGTTTTTATTTATTTTTATTTTTTATTTTTATTTTTTATTCCACGTCTCAGTGCTTCTAGGTTTTTTTTTTTTAGGATCTGTAGGTGTTACCTTATTTCTTTATTCCTCACTTGCGACCATTGCTCACATCATATGCACAGACTAGGTCTGAGCGCCTCATTCAAGGGGGAAGGGGAGGGTGATGGGCGGCTTGGAGGGCAGGGGTGGGGGGGATCAGGGGGGCTGGCACAGGACAAGGGGTGTAAAAACAAAAATGAGTTGATCAGGTGTTGTAGAAGGATTTACAGTTTTGAATTTTGTTGTATTGATGATATGCTGGTTGCCTGTTCCGGCAATTTTGTTTTCTGCAGGGTTTTGGTATGGCAGGGTTGTCTAGAAAAACGTTATCAGTATGAATATTAAAATATGCACTGTCAATGTTAGTGGATTGAATGACTGGAGGAAGCGTCAAAGGTTGGAGTATCTAGTTAAACATATTAGGTTAGATCTAATTTGTCTACAAGAGACCCATCTCCCCTGGGCTAAACGCAATCTGCTTAATATAAGAGGCTATGATTTGATAGTCTGTACTTGACAGACGTCTATGATTAGGGGAGTAGCATTGTTGGGCAGAACATCTTTAGGGGGAGCGAAGAGGGTTAAAAGTGACAGGCTAGGTCACTGGGTCATTGCAGAATTAAGTTTAGGATTTACAATTTGCTCTATTTATGGGTCAAACTGCGATGATTCAGATATCTTTGACTATCTGGAAGAAGAGTTGGCAGGCTGGCCAACTCCTCTGATAGTCTGTGGTGACTTAAATATATCCGCAGTCTGGCATATCTCATCTAAATATCTAGGAAGGAAACCCAGGGTGTATCGCGCATTGTCCTCCCTTATAAGCTCTCATGGGCTTAAAGATGTTTGGGGCGAAAAGGAACCACAGGATCCAGGGTTTACATATTTCTCGAATCCGCATCAAAAATACTCCAAACTGGATTACTTTTTTATTTCACAATCTGAACTTAGTAAGGCTACTATTAAGAAACTCCCCAGATTAATTTCTGACCATAATACTCTTGTTTTATCATATAGTATAGATTGTTCAGAGAGAAAGCACACCAATTGGACTTTTGAAAGAAGATTATTATCAGATTGGAGGTTCCTTGAACACATTAAAAATTGGTCTGGGGAGTTCTTTGATGCAAATAGATATAGTGCCTCTAGGAACGGGGTTTGGGAAGCTTTTAAGGCGGCTTTTAGGGGGGAATCCATTAGCTGTTCGGCTAGGTTAAAGAAAGAGGATATGGTAAAGGTTGATAAGCTTATGGATGATCTAGCAAAAGCGGAGAAGCTGCATAGTAAGGAAATAGGTAGGGGTCTGGATGGGCTGGAGAGTTTTAGAAGCATGGCTGTTATTAAAGCTGATTTGCAAAAATTGGTCACACAGAAGGCGGTGGGGGAGTATCGGGCTTCAAGGGCGAAGCGGTATGAGACTGGGGAACAGGCGGGTAGGGTTTTGGCATTACGTATTAGACAGGATAGAACAAAGAATGTTATCACTAGTATACAGGACGAGGGTAAGACATACTCGGAGACTAAGGGTATATTAAAAGCCTTTAAAATTTTTTATCAAAAATTGTATGATGATGAGAGCCACCAAGTTCAACAGCAAGAGTTATACAGCCTGGAGAATGGTAATATAGGCCCCTCACTTGATGTAGCCTTAAGAGAGGAGTTGGAAAGGGATCTAACGATAACCGAGATTAAAGATGCCCTTCGAGAACTGGCTGCTGGGAAAGCTGTTGGCCCCGACGGAATTCCTTTGGAGGTGTATAAAAGTCTGGAAAATGAGTTACTTCCTATTTTGTTAGATCTTTTTAATGGCATCTTGTGCTCAGGTGTTATTCCGGATTTCTGGAAGGAGACCAATATAATTATATTTCATAAAAAGGGCAAGCCCAAAGAGAATCCAGGATCTTATCGGCCTATTTCACTTATCAACGCAGATACCAAATTATATTAAAAAATTTGGGCTAAAAGGCTGGGCAGGGTCATTGGTGATCTTGTCTCTCCTTAACAGCATGGGTTTGTGCCCGGGCGGGGCACTACGGATCATACTCGTCGGGCTATAGCTCTATTTGATGCCCATGCTGCTGGGGGGAGGGAGATGGCCATGATCCTCCTCGACGCGGAGAAAGCATTTGACCGCGTAGTCTGGAATTTTCTATGGGGCATTCTCGCTGCAAGGGGCTTCGGCCCCAAGGCCATCAAAGCTCTTAGAGCTATGTATTCAGATCCTGTGGCCAGGGTCTCAGTAATGGGTGAGAAGTCGGAGAAGATATTGATCAAAAGAGGTACGCGTCAGGGCTGCCCCTGCTCTCCGATACTCTTTTCGCTATATATTGATCCTTTGATCTTAAGAATATTGGGCAGCCACCGGATTAGCCCCGTTATTTTTAATGGATATACAACTAAACTGCTAGCTTATGCAGATGATCTGGCGATCTTTACCAGTGATCCACATGAGGCAATGCCCGCATTAGTAGAGCTGGCTAAGGAGTTTGGTAGCAGTTCTGGGTA
This sequence comes from Triturus cristatus, assembly GCF_964204655.1. Lineage (NCBI taxonomy): Eukaryota > Metazoa > Chordata > Amphibia > Caudata > Salamandridae > Triturus > Triturus cristatus. Next base: position 1,274,174,842 of record NC_140592.1, on the reverse strand, counting down.
TTTGCTTAATGAAGAGAAGACCCAGATCATCTGCACCAAGAATATCATTAAGACAGATAATAGATATATAGATTCAGCAGTCTACCTAGGGATTAGAGTGAACGCTGATGTTGACAAGATCATTTCTGAAAACTATAGCCCTCTTATGGCTGCGATGGAAGTAGAGCTAAAAAGGCTGGATGTCTTACACCTCTCCTTGGTGGGAAGGATAAACGCCCTTAAGATGACATTTTTTCCGAAGATTCTTTATTTGTTTCGAGCTATCCCTCTATTATTGGAGGAATTTTTAAAAAAAAAATCTTGAAGGTCTTTTTAATAGGTTCATGTTTATTGGCACACATGTCAATTCTTTTTCAACGGGATTTTAGCCCAGTTGCGGCCCAGGGAGCTAGTCAGGCCCCCCCAACCATTTTTGAGCTTCTATTTGGGAAAAACGCTATAGGGCTGTGTTAGACCTGGCACCTTGGCGTGAGTTTCCCTTCCACTTTTTGATGGTGTGCCTCGATTGTTTTGCTGGTGTTGTCCGCTCAGGGCACTGCGCCACGGCTAATCCGTGCCGCAGTGCAAGTGCTCCCTAGGTAAAGTGTACCTGTAATTGATGTCCATGATTGGTTTATTGGATTCACTGTCAGTCCCCAGTAAAGTGCACCAGGGGTGCCAGGGCTTGTGAATGCCAATGCTGCTGGTGGGCTTGCAGCGCTGGTTGCGCCACCCACGGAAGCGGCCTTGTAAAATGTGTCTAGGGTCTGCCACCGCAGACCCTGTGCACGGTCCGGGACCGTCGCGCTGACTGCGCAAGTGCCCCCACTTGCCAGTCCCTAAACCTTCCCTTACCTACATATTAGCCACCCCTCTGGTAGGCCCAAGGGCAGGGTGCATTGTAGGCATAAGGTAGGACATGCCCTGATGTGTGTGGCATGTCTTAGTAGTGAATTACAGCCATTTTCGTTCTTCACTATTGAAGGCTACCTGCTCTCCATAGGCCAGAATGGGCTGCCGGGATCACGCCGACGCTGTGACCCCAGTGGACTCAGAGAGCATGGTAGAAGTGTCAAGTTTAGTATGCCTGAACTCAGGATGATAAAATACTTCTTGTAGTCAAGTCTATTTTAGTATCCTGGGTTTGTAAATACTACTTTTAGAAAGTTAGTATTTACTGACCTGACCATCTCAGTCCGCCTCTGCTGTGTGTATGTGTTCTGCCTGGCAACAGTAAGGAGCAGGGTTGGGGAATCCCCAGAGACAGGTTGGCTGCCAGGTGGTGGGTAGAGAGATTACACCTGGATGGGTGGGAGGAGTACACCTTGACTCTTGAATAGACCTGTGCTCTGCCACCACAAAGCCGGCGCCACCCCCTGTGGGGCGGCTGATGTCTCTGCCCTGCTGCTGAAAGGAAAGAGCAGAGTCACCATAACAAAGTGCTCCAGAACTGGACTGAGCCAGGCCTAGGCCCCCTGGCGCTAAAGAACAAAAGAATCATGGTATAAAAGTAGGAGCCTGGCTCCTAAGAAATCAGAATCCTGTTTACCACAAAGAACCTCTGCCCGACTAGAAGGAGAAGAAGACGCTGGAGGAGCTGGCCTGCTGCTTGCCTTGCTGAGAAAGGAGAGGAAGAGACTTACTGAAAAGACTTTGCTACTTTGTGCTTGAACATTCTCCAAGGGCTTGATCTGAGCTTGCCCCCTGAACTGAACCCCAGGACCAGTGGGTTCTCTGTGCTTCTTGCTCGTCCTCCAATTCGAGCCGTGTGTGCATCCCGCTGGAAAAGAGACTGAGCCCCTCATCGCCCCTCCTAGGGCCGTGACACTCAGAAGCTCGCCTGCCTCAAACCCGTGAGAGCCCCGCTCCGTCCCGAGCCGCTCTCTGTTCCCGGGCCAGGCCGCCTGCATCCCTGTCACCGCCTGCCATTGGAGTGCGCTGAACGCGCTATCACCCCTCCTGCCGGAAGCCGTCCGACGACTGTGATCTACGCCGGGTCACCCAGCTGCACTAACCGTGCCCTGCGACCCCGCTTCGCTATCCCCGGACATCTCAGGCCGCGCCGCCCCCGCTGTGGAGACCCTCCTGCACCGCCGTGCTAAAGGGTCGCGGGCCGCGCCTGCCTACTTGCCCACACCTGCTGATTGAGGACCCAAGAACACTTCCCAAGCTGAGAGTCGCACCGACCTGTGCCGACTCTCCCCATCACGAAAGAAGTTCCAGTATCGGGCTCGGGGCCCGCAACGCCTTATTTCCCCGTTCGCAGGAGCCGATCTCTGTGAGTACTGGAACCACAAGTAACATTTGCAAGAGACTACAAGGTCTCCATTTGAAGCTACGAACAAAGAACATTGGCCTGCTTTACAACCTGGTGGCCTAGCGAAAACGTTATTGGTCTTGTGATAAGTCTGCTGAGATATATATACCTTATTGTTACATAAAGAATCGTATTTTGATATATATCCAAGTCTGGTGTCCGTTTCTGGGGGGATTGATGTATTTACTGTGCTCACGCCACGCACCTAGAGGGTGAGCAAGGGTCATTCGCGAGGGGTTATCCTGCGCCCTGACGTGGAGGAGAGGGTTCCTGCTTGACACAAGGGCAACCTTGCGCCAACCAGAGATCCCCGACTCTAACATTGGTGGCAGCGGTTGGGATTTCGGATTTGCACTTGTAATTTGCATACAGTGAATTATTAATCACCAGATAGTGAGAGCAGACCAAATAACGCAGCCACAGGTTTGTAATTGGTGAACTTTGTTGAGACATCTGCCATTACTGCAACCATGCCTGGCTCACTCTCTGCTGGAAGAGCGCTCTCTGTGATTTCTGGAATAGATGAGGTGGATTGGGAGAGACTGGAAGGTTACACAACGGAGCAATTGAAAGGCTACAGTGTAAAATTCAGAGTTCCCCATGCTGGATTCAGGAAGAAGAACCAGTACCTCAAGGCGCTGAGAGCCTGGAAGGAGTCACGAGACCCACGGAATGCGGGGGACATCGTTCCACCCGACAATCTTGAGGAGCCCAGCAGAGTCCGGTCGCCAGAGGAGCTGGCAGACAGGGCAGCCGACAGGGCGCATGCAATGGAGATGGCAAAGTTGGCCGGACAAATGGAAATGGAAAAGCAGAAGTTGGCCCTGGAGGCACAACAACGCCAAATGGATCATGATATCAGATTGAAGGAGTTGGAGCTGAAGGCGAAAAGTTTGGACACCGCTCCTTCTGGTGGCAGCACTCCACCAGTGCAGGTAGAGTCCAAGGTGTACATCCCCAAAGATGTAGTAAAGGAGTATTTCAGAAAGGATGACATAGGGCAGTGGTTTAGGGCCTATGAGGTGGCCATGTCCTCACACCGGGTCCCTGAGAAAGACTGGGGAGCGGGGTTGTGGGGAAGGTTCCTTGCTGAAGGGCGTGACACCCTGTTAGATTTACCCTTAGATCTCCAAACCTCATACCCCCATATGAAGGAAGCTTTAATGACCAGGTATGGGTTAACTCCGGAGCTATATAGACAGCGGTTCAGGGAGACGAAGAAGATCCCTGAGAGTACGTATGTGGAGTATGTGACCTTTTTCTGCAGAGCGCTGGATGGTTGGGTGAAGGGTAGCAAAGTGGATGATTATCAAGGGCTGCTTGATTTAATTGCATGGGAGCACTTGTCCAGTCAATGTTTTCCTGAGCTACGCCAGCACCTGATAGATAGCAAGCTGTCCAACCCGAGGAAGCTTGCTGAGGAGGCGGACCGCTGGCTCAGCACCAGGGTCCACAAGGGTCAAGTGGGAGACTCCGCCAAAGGTGGGCAGGGTCCCCAGCAGAAGAGTGGGGGGGACAAGGGTAAACAGAAGGGGTTCCAAAAAGGCCCCCAAAGTAATGCCCAAGGGAACCAGCAGAAGGGTTCTCAGCCTCCCCCACCCCCGCAGCAGAACGGGGCCCCGACAGGTAGACCTGTTCCAAAGGGGCCCTTCAATTGTTATAGGTGTGGTGACCCGGGTCACATTGCCTCTGATCCTAAGTGTCGCCTGTTTGGTAAGACCGCACCCACTGGTGCTCCACCCCGGCAAGTAGCTAGTGTTAACTTTGGGGAGGAGGTAGCAGTCCAGGAGGGTGGGGGTCCCGGGCAGATGACCCTAGTCTCGCTAGGAGACAGTGAGATGGTCCCTGTAACCTACCTGCCCTCTAACACTAAGAAATATGGGCAAGTGGTGACCATCAATGGAAAGAAGGTTGAGGCTCTTAGAGATACAGGAGCCAGCGTGACCTCGGTGAGGCAACACCTGGTGTCTCAAGAGCAAATTGTACCCAATGCCTACTGTAGGGTTGTCAATGCTGACAACGTAGAGAGTCGTTGTCCAATGGCTCAAGTTCCCTTTGAGTGGGGGGAGGTCTCTGGTACTCTACAAGTCGCTGTGAGAACTGACATGCCTGTAGACTGTCTGCTAGGGAACGACCTGGAGAGTTCCCCTTGGGAAAAGGTGGAGAAGACCACGCATTTGAGGATGGTGGGTCTACCCGACTGGGCGTGCGTGACCACCCGGTCCATGGCAGCCAGTAGGGGTGTTGAGAGGGTCCTGGAGCCTGAGGGAGAGGTCCAGGAACCGGCCTTAGGGAGAAGGCGCAGGAGGCGCGGGAAACCGGCCCCCGAAGTTCCCACGGCCCGGGAGGAAGTAGACCCTGAGGGGGATGCTCTGGAGCCTACCGGGGAACAGATTGCCGAACTGGGAGATCTGCCTGAGCTGACCCATTGGCAGCAAGAAGGAGGTCCCTCCAGGGAGGAATTCTGCAGGGAGCAGAAAGAATGCCCTTCTCTCGTGGGTATGCGGCAACAGGCTGCAGACCAGGCCAACGGTGTTCAGGCCAAAACACACTACGTGTACTGGGAGAGTGACCTCCTGTATTCCGAGCCCAAGGCTGCTGAACCTGGGTCAGCCCGTGTGCTGGTGGTACCCCAGAAGTTCAGAACCTTCCTACTGGGGCTGGCTCACGATGTGCCTTTAGCAGGACATTTGGGGATGGACAAGACCTATGACAGGCTTGTCACCCACTTTTACTGGCCCCAAATGCACAAAAATTCCGATTCCTACTGCAGAACCTGTCAGACTTGCCAGGCAAGTGGTAAGAGCGGAGGGAAGCACAAGGCTCCTCTGCAACCTTTCCCTGTGGTCGGTACGCCATTCCAACGAGTGGGTATTGACATTGTGGGGCCTCTGGACCCCAAGACAGCCCTGGGCAACAGGTTCATCCTGGTCTTGGTGGACCATGCCACCCGGTACCCTGAAGCCATCCCTCTGAGGACAGTGACGGCCCCCGTGGTGGGACGGGCACTGATGGGAATTTTCTCCCGAGTGGGATTCCCTCTAGAGGTGGTGAGCGACAGGGTGACCAATTTCATATCCACATATATGAAATCCCTGTGGAAGGAGTGTGGGGTAACTTACAAGTTCACCACTCCTTACCACCCCCAAGGAAATGGGTTGGTTGAGAGATTCAACCGAACCCTCAAAGGCATGATCATGGGCCTGGACGGTCCAATGAGGCGTAAGTGGGACGTCCTCTTGCCATGCCTGCTCTTCGCTTACCGCGAGGTGCCACAGAAGTCTCTAGGGTTCAGCCCCTTTGAGCTTCTGTATGGTCACCCGGTAAGAGGACCTCTGAGTTTGGTAAAGGAAGGCTGGGAGCAATCTCCCAGGAAACCTCCCCAGAATGTATATAGTTACATGCTGGCCTTCCGAAACCAGACTCGGCGTTTCAGGCAACTTGCTGAGGCAAATCTGGAAGCCAGCCAGGAGGAGATGAAGCGGTGGTACGACCGGAATGCCACTCTGGTAGAGCTTCAACCTGGACAAAAGGTGTGGGTCTTGGCCCCAGTGGAGCCGTGTGCACTTCAGGATAAGTGGACAGGTCCATTTGAGGTTGTGGAGCGCAAAAGTCCTATCACCTACTTGGTGGACATGCAGACTCCCAGGAACCCTTTGAGGGTCCTACATGTTAACCGCCTTAAGCCCCACTTAGAGAGGACCGAAGTGGGCATGCTGCTGGCCACTGATGATGGAATGGAAGAGGAGACCGAGCCTCTTCCTGACCTCTTAGTGGCCTCTGAGAAAGATGGGTCAGTGGATGGAGTTAACCTCTCACCCACCCTGACGCCCGAACAACAGGAAGACTGCCGCCACTTGCTGGGACAGTTTTCCGACCGATTCTCCCTGGTTCCTGGTGTCACAGATTGGTGCGTCCATGATGTGGACACAGGAGACAGCTTACCTGTAAAGCATAAGGCTTACAGGGTAACTGACCGGGTCAGAGCTTGCATCAAGGAGGAGGTCTCCAAAATGCTTGCGCTAGGGGTGGTTGAGTCCTCCAGCAGTCCTTGGTCCAGCCCCGTGGTCTTGGTCCCAAAGGCTGCTGCGCCGGGAGCCACACCTGAACTCCGGTTCTGTGTGGACTACAGAGGACTCAATTCAGTCACGAAGACTGACGCGCACCCCATCCCCAGAGCTGATGAGCTCATTGATCGGCTGGGGGCTGCCCGGTTCCTCAGTACGTTTGATTTAACGTCTGGGTACTGGCAGATCGCCTTGACCGATGGGGCCAAAGAGAGGTCCGCATTCTCTACACCAGATGGGCACTTCCAGTTCCGAGTCATGCCATTTGGGATGAAGAATGCCCCTGCCACCTTTCAGAGGTTGGTCAACCAGGTACTGGTTGGGCTGGATGCGTTCAGTGCCGCCTACCTGGATGACATCGCAGTGTTCAGTGCCACCTGGCCTGAACACCTGCGCCACCTCTGGGAAGTGTTGATGGCGCTGCGCCGAGCAGGCCTCATGATCAAGGCAAGCAAGTGCCAGATCGGGCAGGGTTCCGTGGTGTACTTGGGACACCAAGTGGGGAGTGGCAAGGTGGCACCCTTGCAACCCAAAATTGAAACCATCCTGGCTTGGGAACCCCCCAAGACGCAGACCGCAGTGAGGGCCTTCCTGGGGCTCACTGGGTACTACAGGAGGTTTGTCAAGGGCTATGGAACGATCGTTGCCCCCTTGACAGAGCTGACTCCGAAGAAGCAGCCCAGGAACGTGATTTGGACTGACACCTGTCAGAAAGCTTTCGACACCCTGAAGACTGCCATGTGCACGGCGCCCGTGCTCTTGGCCCCTGACTTCTCCAGGGAATTCCTAGTGCAGACAGACGCTTCAGAGCATGGTGTAGGGGCTGTTCTTTCACAGATGACTGAGGAGGGCTGGGACCAACCCGTAGCCTTCATCAGTAGGAGGTTACTTCCACGGGAAAGTAGGTGGAGTGCAATTGAGCGAGAAGCATTTGCTGTGGTCTGGGCGCTGAAGAAGCTAAGACCCTACTTGTTTGGGTCTCACTTCCGGGTTCAGATGGACCACAGGCCCCTCAGATGGTTGATGCAAATGAGGGGTGAAAACCCGAAGCTGTTGAGGTGGTCCATCTCCCTACAGGGTATGGACTTTACGGTGGAACACCGTCCTGGTACAGATCACGCCAACGCTGACGGTCTGTCCAGGTATTTCCGCCTTAGTGACGAGGAACCCCCTGGGCAAGGGTAGTTCTCCCCACATTTCAGCTGGAGGGGACACGTGTTAGACCTGGCACCTTGGCGTGAGTTTCCCTTCCACTTTTTGATGGTGTGCCTCGATTGTTTTGCTGGTGTTGTCCGCTCAGGGCACTGCGCCACGGCTAATTGGAGGAATTTTTAAAAAAAAAATCTTGAAGGTCTTTTTAATAGGTTCATGTTTATTGGCACACATGTCAATTCTTTTTCAACGGGATTTTAGCCCAGTTGCGGCCCAGGGAGCTAGTCAGGCCCCCCCAACCATTTTTGAGCTTCTATTTGGGAAAAACGCTATAGGGCTGTGTTAGACCTGGCACCTTGGCGTGAGTTTCCCTTCCACTTTTTGATGGTGTGCCTCGATTGTTTTGCTGGTGTTGTCCGCTCAGGGCACTGCGCCACGGCTAATCCGTGCCGCAGTGCAAGTGCTCCCTAGGTAAAGTGTACCTGTAATTGATGTCCATGATTGGTTTATTGGATTCACTGTCAGTCCCCAGTAAAGTGCACCAGGGGTGCCAGGGCTTGTGAATGCCAATGCTGCTGGTGGGCTTGCAGCGCTGGTTGCGCCACCCACGGAAGCGGCCTTGTAAAATGTGTCTAGGGTCTGCCACCGCAGACCCTGTGCACGGTCCGGGACCGTCGCGCTGACTGCGCAAGTGCCCCCACTTGCCAGTCCCTAAACCTTCCCTTACCTACATATTAGCCACCCCTCTGGTAGGCCCAAGGGCAGGGTGCATTGTAGGCATAAGGTAGGACATGCCCTGATGTGTGTGGCATGTCTTAGTAGTGAATTACAGCCATTTTCGTTCTTCACTATTGAAGGCTACCTGCTCTCCATAGGCCAGAATGGGCTGCCGGGATCACGCCGACGCTGTGACCCCAGTGGACTCAGAGAGCATGGTAGAAGTGTCAAGTTTAGTATGCCTGAACTCAGGATGATAAAATACTTCTTGTAGTCAAGTCTATTTTAGTATCCTGGGTTTGTAAATACTACTTTTAGAAAGTTAGTATTTACTGACCTGACCATCTCAGTCCGCCTCTGCTGTGTGTATGTGTTCTGCCTGGCAACAGTAAGGAGCAGGGTTGGGGAATCCCCAGAGACAGGTTGGCTGCCAGGTGGTGGGTAGAGAGATTACACCTGGATGGGTGGGAGGAGTACACCTTGACTCTTGAATAGACCTGTGCTCTGCCACCACAAAGCCGGCGCCACCCCCTGTGGGGCGGCTGATGTCTCTGCCCTGCTGCTGAAAGGAAAGAGCAGAGTCACCATAACAAAGTGCTCCAGAACTGGACTGAGCCAGGCCTAGGCCCCCTGGCGCTAAAGAACAAAAGAATCATGGTATAAAAGTAGGAGCCTGGCTCCTAAGAAATCAGAATCCTGTTTACCACAAAGAACCTCTGCCCGACTAGAAGGAGAAGAAGACGCTGGAGGAGCTGGCCTGCTGCTTGCCTTGCTGAGAAAGGAGAGGAAGAGACTTACTGAAAAGACTTTGCTACTTTGTGCTTGAACATTCTCCAAGGGCTTGATCTGAGCTTGCCCCCTGAACTGAACCCCAGGACCAGTGGGTTCTCTGTGCTTCTTGCTCGTCCTCCAATTCGAGCCGTGTGTGCATCCCGCTGGAAAAGAGACTGCGCCCCTCATCGCCCCTCCTAGGGCCGTGACACTCAGAAGCTCGCCTGCCTCAAACCCGTGAGAGCCCCGCTCCGTCCCGAGCCGCTCTCTGTTCCCGGGCCAGGCCGCCTGCATCCCTGTCACCGCCTGCCATTGGAGTGCGCTGAACGCGCTATCACCCCTCCTGCCGGAAGCCGTCCGACGACTGTGATCTACGCCGGGTCACCCAGCTGCACTAACCGTGCCCTGCGACCCCGCTTCGCTATCCCCGGACATCTCAGGCCGCGCCGCCCCCGCTGTGGAGACCCTCCTGCACCGCCGTGCTAAAGGGTCACGGGCCGCGCCTGCCTACTTGCCCACACCTGCTGATTGAGGACCCAAGAACACTTCCCAAGCTGAGAGTCGCACCGACCTGTGCCGACTCTCCCCATCACGAAAGAAGTTCCAGTATCGGGCTCGGGGCCCGCAACGCCTTATTTCCCCGTTCGCAGGAGCCGATCTCTGTGAGTACTGGAACCACAAGTAACATTTGCAAGAGACTACAAGGTCTCCATTTGAAGCTACGAACAAAGAACATTGGCCTGCTTTACAACCTGGTGGCCTAGCGAAAACGTTATTGGTCTTGTGATAAGTCTGCTGAGATATATATACCTTATTGTTACATAAAGAATCGTATTTTGATATATATCCAAGTCTGGTGTCCGTTTCTGGGGGGATTGATGTATTTACTGTGTGTACGATTGTAAGTGCTTAACCAACAACGCCTGAGGAATCGCCTTGGCTGCTCACGCCACGCACCTAGAGGGTGAGCAAGGGTCATTCGCGAGGGGTTATCCTGCGCCCTGACGTGGAGGAGAGGGTTCCTGCTTGACACAAGGGCAACCTTGCGCCAACCAGAGATCCCCGACTCTAACAGGCTGCTCCTAAGGGAGGTCGACCGGAGATTTTACAAGAAGCCTAGGTTGAAGATAGCGAATGGGATATGGGGGACTTGGAAAGCAGCCCAAAAGCTGTTGGAAATCCCCAAGTTTAATTCTTATCTCCTTCTCTGGAACTCTAATCTGTTTCCGTTTCTGGGCATGAATATGATCAATCCTCTCTGGAGTGAAACGGGTATTAGATCTGTAGGCGACTTTCTGGATAGGGGGGGGGAAATCTTAAGCTTTGGAGCATTCCAGTCTAAATTCGGGATTTCCACTAACCATTGGTTTTTGTACGGTCAGGTAGTTAAAACATTGATGGCTTTTAGACCAAGAATCTTGACATCCGTACGTTTTCCTTTGGTGGATTATGTAGGGAACGGGGGAAATAAAATAAAAATTATATACAGCCATTTATTGGAGGGAATTCAGGATGATCTGGAGAAAGTAGAGTCTACATTATCAGTTAAGACAGGTGATCCTGATGTGGACCTAGATCTTGCTCTTATGTTAAATAAGAAACTACTTCGCTCATCAAACCTTAGGGCCCAGCATTATAAAACACTATTCAATTTGTACTGTACGCCGGCAAAGCTTGCGGCTTGGGGCGTGGTGTTAAAGGATAATTGCCCGAGATGTGATAAAAGCCCAACGGATTTAATACACATGTTTTACCAGTCTGAAAAGTTGTCTATTATTTTGAAAGAAATATCAATTTTTTTGGAGGGGCTTTTAAAATGCAGAATTGATATTTCTCCCACATTGATGTTAATGGGAGTAGATAGGAGAATGAAATTATGTAACACTGCGGAAGCCCTGGTTTTTATCTGTACAGCTGTGCTTCGTATTCTTATTTCCGCTTGTTGGAAGGATTCTTCTCCTCCCACATTTCAAATGTGGATGGCAAGGCTGCTTGGGGTACATAATATAGAGTCATGCTTATATGAATTAAAAAATATCACAGTAAGGGATAAGGGGAGAGCCATTTGGGCTCCATTAACTAGTTGGAGAAATCTTACTCCCTAAATTCCCTTTTTTCTTTTTTTCAGCAGCCATATATTTTGTTTGCTTTTTTTAATTTCTATTTGGAGCCTTTCTATTGTAAAAGGTTTATTATGGCATTTGTTGGACAGTTAAGTTTTACTGTATTGTGGATTTCCTTTGTTGGACATCTGTAAACTCAATAAAAATAAATAAATAAATAAATAAATACAAAATAAAAATAAAAAAAAGAAGCTCCCGCCGGACGCTGAAGTCTTTGCATCACCAGAGGTGGATTTCCAGACTTTCCCGAAGCTACCCTGAGTCCACAGCAAAGGTGAGGCCCGTGGCTATCGTGGGTGACGTGGAACCGTGACCCCTGGACACCGTGATCTTTTGCAGCAACACTATCTTCCTGGACCTCCTCGAAGTTGTGCTTTGGGCTCCGAGTAGCCCCAGCCTTGAGCACCTCCTGCACCGAAGATAGTTGGCCTCCACTCCACGAGTGACTCGTGGGCCAGCTTCAAGTGCGACCGCTTGAGGCTCCTTCGCGATCACTAACCCGTTGGCTAGCAGGTCCCCACGAAGGCAACTCCTTTTCTGCTTGGGCTTACCTGGTTGCTCCAGACGTGTCATGACTTACCCTCGCTTGGTGAGTCCCTCAGACCTTGCTGGTCTGCACCGCAGTCCTTTCACTAAATTCCAGTGACTTGCCGTTGCCAAGGCTTGTTGGGTCCATTCTGGTTCGCCGACACAGCAGCACTCGACAGACTTCGTGGGACAGCTCAAATCCGGCTTGTGGACTTCGTCGACTCCTCCTGAACCTCGTGGCTGAAGAGTCAAGACAGCCGTCAACTCACCTGAAGCACCCGACATCTGTGGGCATTGGTCCATCCTGCCCACGGTCACTGGCAAGTGACCCAGACTCTGTCCCCTCTGCTTTCAGGCTCCTTACATCCCAGATCCAGGCTTGGATCTCTCCGGACACTTCTCCTCTTCACGGCAGCAGCAGTTCCTTACAGGCTCCCATTGAAATCGACGACGCGACCCGACACCAAAAGATACTTATGCACCCGGCTTCCCTGGGTGAGGTAACTCGAGTACTCCGGTACTCTCATGGGTGCTAGCCCTAGAACAACTTAAGTCCAAGAGGGTTTGGTCCTGACTTGATTAGAAGTGTCCCTAATCTTTAAATTTCCAACCGTGACATTGCCCATAGAAGATAACGGGAACCCGTGGTTGTGTTTACACACTGCATACAGTCCCCGTGGGTCCCCTGTGTCACTACCTTGGGTGGTTCCTTGGGGTCCCAGCGATTCTACAGGCTCTAGGCCTTGTGTCTAGTTCAGTCGTGGTTCTTATACCACTTTTTTGGTATACGGTTTGGTACGCCCCTGGGGCCCAAACGTGTATTTGTTCTATTACTGATGATTGCTGACTTGTAAACTAACTACTTTGAACTCCAGCCTAATAAAGAGACTAGAGGGTGTATGTTAACCTAAATAAATTTTTTTTAAATATATACCTGGCGTGGATGTCTTTTCATTTGATCATTCAAGAGATTATAGACTGGTAAAACAAGCTGCTTTACATTCCTTCAAGACTTAGCCTGAAGGCTGCTCTCCTTAGCTACCACTAGGATAGCTTTCAATAAAGGTTGTCTTTAACCATTCACCATAAGGGGTTGTTTGGACTGATACAAGGTGCCCACTAGAACTAGTGGACAGCATATATCAGGCCACTTTCTCACACCTACCTCCTGAGCTTGCTCCACAGTAAATCTTCTATTGTCACATGTCCTATGGGGTACACATTGGTATGTGTTTTGTATTACACACACAAGCCTTCTCTTGCGGCTCCTGTCCTTCCCCGGTCAGTCTTCGCACTGTCCCCTGGTTTAATTTTTTGGCACCCCATGTGGTGTGTGTTCAGGCGGTGTGCTCTACTGTTCGCATGTTGTTGGGTCCTTTTGGGCCTTTGTTCCTCATGGGTCAGAAGACCTAGTGCTGGGCTCCTTCTTTCACCACAATTGCTGCATTTTCTATTGCGTTGGCACTGACCTTTCTAGTTCCACATTCCTTCGTCTGTGTCTGGACCAGAGAGGTCTCACACCATCCCTAGCCAACTTGTGGTGCTTTTGCCGTCCCTTGTCCATGTTCATTACAGAGGTTCCTGGGTCTGTCAGCTGCCCTGGCATTGCGGTTCCCACTGTGTTTTGTCAGCCATTGACAAATTTGTTCTCCTAGAACTTGGTTGTTTTGCAAACCCTCCTCCTAAAGGGTATGGCTTTGGTGTCTATTCTAAGTTAAGGATTCTGCGGCTAGATGTCTCTATCAGATGGAAGAGTTACTTACCTTTGGTAACAATATGTCTGGTAGAGACACAGTCTAGCCGCAGATTCCTTAACGCCCGCCCATCCTCCTCACTCTACGAAGACCTTTTCATATGGTGTCTTTCCGCCTAGCCCCCTCTTCCGGGTGGCCTTGGTCTTCCAGAAATGTGCTTATCTCCTCACTCTGGGGTAGGCTATATTGCTCTGCCTGGGGTCCTTCGGACTCCCCTGTTTGGTTGGTAGCGTGTTTTCGTACCTTCCTGTATAGCTGGGGGTCTTGCTTGGATTTCGAGCCCTATGGCTCTCCACTCCATCACTGTTTTTTGGCTGGTTAAAGTCTCTGGTTTCCACTGCCTGCTCATGTTGCTTCTCCGGTGTTCAACATGCTTGGGGTTTTTCTGCATTTAATTCCCTCACACCGCCCATGCCTGGGCTTCTTTCAATGGCAATCGGTTAGATTGGAATTCTCTTGGTGTTCCAGTCCCTCAGTCACCGTAAGGTCTGGGTAGTGACCTTTCAAAATTCTAATCGCTTGTCTGGCAGCATGTTCCTTCCATATTGTGATTCTTTTCACCTCCCTCCTATGGTAACGAGCTGTGTCTGCCTTGTCCTGTCGATTGTGCACCAGCCATAGCCCTCCCACACTGGGGCACAGCTTGGCGCATGGTTCGGCCATTGCTTACAGCTCAGGCTCTGTGAGCTCACTCCAGTACTTTCTGGTACTGGGGGCTTTCTCAAATAATTTTGTACCACGTTATCCATAATTTTACTCTTTTTTTAACACACGCTGTCCCTATGCTATCGTAGTTTTTTGTCATGGCTCCGCGTTATGATGCGGAAAAGTTTCCTGTAGAAAACTAACGTCAGCACGCTGTGGGTGGCTTATATCGCTCCATTGACGTCACTTCCATGTGCGACGTCAGGACGGAGCCGGGCGGCACCACCTCCTGGCGTGCAGAGGTATTGCTAGGAAAGGGGATTTTCCGGATCCAGTCTGATCCCTGGGGATATTCGAAGTTAAGGAATCTGCGGCTAGACTGTGTCTCTACCAGGTATATTGTTACCGAGGGTAAGTAACTCTTCCAAATAGCACAATATACAATGGGCCCCAGGAGGAGACCAAACCATATATTAAGAAAGTGGTATGAGAACTACGACTTGACTAAACACAGTGCCTAGAGCACGTAGAATCGCTGGGACCCCAAGGAACCACCCAAGGCAGTGACACAGGAGACCCACGGGGACCTGTGCAGTGTGAGAACACAGCCGCGAGCCCCGTACAATTCAATAGGAAAGTCATGGTTGGAATTTTAAAGAATAAGGACACTTAGGAGAGTCTAAGCAAACCCCTTTAGACTTAGAGGGTTCTAGGACCAGCACCCACGGGATTACCGGAGTACTCGTGTTACCTAACCCAGGGAAGCCGGGTGCATAGGTGTCAAATGGTGTCGGGAATCTTTGTTGATTTCAATGGTGATCTGCTGCAAAGTGCTGAGCGACTGGTAAATATTGGTGCAGATACTAAGACGGCAGCAGCGCTGCTCAACGCTCTGTGATAGGAGGAAAAACCTGAGAGACTGGTAAACATTGGTGCAGATACTAAGACGGCAGCAGCGCTGCTCAACGCTCTGTGATAGGAGGAAAAACCTGAGAGACGTGTAAATATTGGTGCAGATATATTAAGACGGCAGCAGCGCTGCTCAAAGCTCTGTGACTGGAGGAAAAACCTGAGAGACTGGTAAATATTGCTGCAGATATACTAAACGGCAGCAGCGCTGCTCAACGCTCTGTGATTGGAGGAAAAACCTGAGAGACTGGTAAGTATTGGTGCAGATATACTAAACGGCAGCAGCGCTGCTCAACGCTCTGTGATTGAAGGAAAAACCTGAGAGACTGGTAAATATTGGTGCAGATATACTAAACGGCAGCAGCGCTGCTCAAAGCTCTGTGACTGGAGGAAAAACCTTAGAGACTGGTAAATATTGGTGCAGATATACTTAAAGGCAGCAGCGCTGCTCAACGCTCTGTGATAGGAGGAAAAACCTGAGAGACTGGTAAAGATTGGTGCAGATATACTAAACGGCAGCAGCGCTGCTCAATGCTCTGTGATTGGAGGAAAAACCTGAGAGACTGGTAAATATTGGTGCAGATATACTAAGACGGCAGCAGCGCTGCTCAACGCTCTGTGATAGGAGGAAAAACCTGAGAGACTGGTAAATATTGGTGCAGATACTAAAAGGCAGCAGCGCTGCTCAACGCTCTGTGATAGGAGGAAAAACCTGAGAGACTGGTAAATATTGGTGCAGATATACAAAGACGGCAGCAGCGCTGCTCAAAGCTCTGTGACTGGAGGAAAAACCTTAGAGACTGGTAAATATTGGTGCAGATACTAAAAGGCAGCAGCGCTGCTCAACGCTCTGTGATAGGAGGAAAAACCTGAGAGACTGGTAAATATTGCTGCAGATATACTAAACGGCAGCAGCGCTGCTCAACGCTCTGTGATTGAAGGAAAAACCTGGGAGACTGTTAAATATTGGTGCAGATATACTAAACGGCAGCAGCGCTGCTCAACGCTCTGTGATAGGAGGAAAAACCTGAGAGACTGGTGAACATTCTGCAGATACTAAGACGGCAGCAGCGCTGCTCAACGCTCTGTGATAGGAGGAAAAACCTGAGAGACGTGTAAATATTGGTGCAGATATATTAAGACGGCAGCAGCGCTGCTCAAAGCTCTGTGACATGAGGAAAAACCTGAGAGACTGGTAAATATTGGTGCAGATACTAAGACGGCAGCAGCGCTGCTCAACGCTCTGTGTGATTGGAGGAAAAACCTGAGAGACTGGTAAATATTGCTGCAGATATACTAAACGGCAGCAGCGCTGCTCAACGCTCTGTGATTGGAGGAAAAACCTGAGAGACTGGTAAGTATTGGTGCAGATATACTAAACGGCAGCAGCGCTGCTCAACGCTCTGTGATTGAAGGAAAAACCTGAGAGACTGGTAAATATTGGTGCAGATATACTAAACGGCAGCAGCGCTGCTCAAAGCTCTGTGACTGGAGGAAAAACCTTAGAGACTGGTAAATATTGGTGCAGATATACTTAAAGGCAGCAGCGCTGCTCAACGCTCTGTGATAGGAGGAAAAACCTGAGAGACTGGTAAAGATTGGTGCAGATATACTAAACGGCAGCAGCGCTGCTCAACGCTCTGTGATTGGAGGAAAAACCTGAGAGACTGGTAAATATTGGTGCAGATATACTAAGACGGCAGCAGCGCTGCTCAACGCTCTGTGATAGGAGGAAAAACCTGAGAGACTGGTAAATATTGGTGCAGATACTAAAAGGCAGCAGCGCTGCTCAACGCTCTGTGATAGGAGGAAAAACCTGAGAGACTGGTAAATATTGGTGCAGATATACAAAGACGGCAGCAGCGCTGCTCAAAGCTCTGTGACTGGAGGAAAAACCTTAGAGACTGGTAAATATTGGTGCAGATACTAAAAGGCAGCAGCGCTGCTCAACGCTCTGTGATAGGAGGAAAAACCTGAGAGACGTGTAAATATTGGTGCAGATATATTAAGACGGCAGCAGCGCTGCTCAAAGCTCTGTGACTGGAGGAAAAACCTGAGAGACTGGTAAATATTGCTGCAGATATACTAAACGGCAGCAGCGCTGCTCAACGCTCTGTGATTGGAGGAAAAACCTGAGAGACTGGTAAGTATTGGTGCAGATATACTAAACGGCAGCAGCGCTGCTCAACGCTCTGTGATTGAAGGAAAAACCTAAGAGACGTGTAAATATTGGTGCAGATATACTAAACGGCAGCAGCGCTGCTCAAAGCTCTGTGACATGAGGAAAAACCTGAGAGACTGGTAAATATTGGTGCAGATACTAAGACGGCAGCAGTGCTGCTCAACGCTCTGTGTGATTGGAGGAAAAACCTGAGAGACTGTTAAACATTGGTGCAGATATACAAAGACGGCAGCAGCGCTGCTCAAAGCTCTGTGACTGGAGGAAAAACCTTAGAGACCGGTAAATATTGGTGCAGATATACTTAAAGGCAGCAGCGCTGCTCAACGCTCTGTGATAGGAGGAAAAACCTGGGAGACTGGTAAATATTGGTGCAGATATACTAAACAGCAGCAGCGCTGCTCAACGCTCTGTGATTGGAGGAAAAACCTGAGAGACTGGTAAATATTGGTGCAGATATACTAAGACGGCAGCAGCGCTGCTCAACGCTCTGTGATTGGAGGAAAAACCTGAGAGACTGGTAAATATTGGTTCATATATACTAAGACGGCAGCAGCGCTGCTCAGCGCTCTGTGATAGGAGGAAAAACCTGAGAGACTGGTAAATATTGGTGCAGATATACTAAGACGGCAGCAGCGCTGCTCAAAGCTCTGTGTGATTTGAGGAAAAACCTGAGAGACTGGTAAATATTGGTGCAGATATACTAAGCAGCAGCAGCGCTGCTCAATCCTCTGTGAAAGGAGGAAAAACCTGAGAGACTGGTAAATATTGGTGCAGATATACTAAGACAGCAGCAGGGCTGCTCAACGCTCTGTGATAGGAGGAAAAACCTGAGAGACTGGTAAATATTGGTGCAGATATACTAAGATGGCAGCAGCGCTACTCAAAGCTCTGTGATAGGAGGAAAAACCTGAGCGACTGGTAAACATTGGTGCAGATATACTAAGCAGCAGCAGCGCTGCTCAAAGCTCTGTGATTGGAGGAAAAACCTGAGAGACTGGTAAACATTGGTGCAGATATACTAAGCAGCAGCAGCGCTGCTCAAAGCTCTGTGTGACAGGATGAAAACCTGATAGACTGTGAAATATTGGTGCAGATATACTAAGACGGCAGCAGTGCTGCTCAACGCTCTGTGATTGGAGGAAAAACCTGAGAGACTGGTAAACATTGGTGCAGATATACTAAGCAGCAGCAGCGCTGCTCAAAGCTCTGTGATTGGAGGAAAAACCTGAGAGACTGGTAAACATTGGTGCAGATATACTAAGCAGCAGCAGCGCTGCTCAAAGCTCTGTGATTGGAGGAAAAACCTGAGAGACTGGCAAATATTGGTGCAGATATACTAAACGGCAGCAGCGCTGCTCAACGCTCAGTTATTGGAGGAAAAACCTGAGTGACTGGTAAACATTGGTGCAGATATACTAAGCAGCAGCAGCGCTGCTCAAAGCTCTGTGATTGGAGGAAAAACCAGAGAGACTGGTAAATATTGGTGCAGATATACTAAGACGGCTGCAGCGCTGCTCAACACTCTGTGATAGGAGGAAAAACCTGAGAGACTGGTAAATATTGGTGCAGATACTAAGACGGCAGCAGCGCTGCTCAACGCTCTGTGATAGGAGGAAAAACCTGAGAGACTGGTAAATATTGGTGCAGATACTAAGACGGCAGCAGCGCTGCTCAACGCTCTGTGATAGGAGGAAAAACCTGAGAGACTGGTAAATATTGGTGCAGATATACTAAACGGCAGCAGCGCTGCTCAGCGCTCTGTGATAGGAGGAAAAACCTGAGAGACTGGTAAATATTGGTGCAGATATACTAAACGGCAGCAGCGCTGCTCAACGCTCTGTGATTGAAGGAAAAACCTGAGAGACTGGTAAATATTGGTGCAGATATACTAAACGGCAGCAGCGCCGATCAACGCTCTGAGATAGGAGGAAAAACCTGAGAGACTGGTAAATATTGGTGCAGATATACTAAACGGCAGCAGCGCTGCTCAACGCTCTGTGATTGAAGGAAAAACCTGAGAGACTGGTAAATATTGGTGCAGATATACTAAACGGCAGCAGCGCCGATCAACGCTCTGAGATAGGAGGAAAAACCTGAGAGACTGGTAAATATTGGTGCAGATATACTAAACGGCAGCAGCGCTGCTCAACGCTCTGTGATAGGAGGAAAAACCTGAGACTGGTAAATATTGGTGCAGATATACTAAGACGGCAGCAGTGCTGCTCAACGCTCTGTGATAGGAGGAAAAACCTGAGAGACTGGTAAATATTGGTGCAGATATACTAAACGGCCGCAGCGCTGCTCAACGCTCTGTGATTGAAGGAAAAACCTGAGAGACTGGTAAATATTGGTGCAGATACTAAGACGGCAGCAGCGCCGTTCAACGCTCTGTGATAGGAGGAGAAACCTGAGAGACTGGTAAGTATTGGTGCAGATATACTAAGACGGCAGCAGCGCTGCTCAACGCTCTGTGATAGGAGGAAAAACCTGAGAGACTGGTAAGTATTGGTGCAGATATACTAAGACGGCAGCAGCGCTGCTCAACGCTCTGTGATAGGAGGAAAAACCTTAGAGACGTGTAAATATTGGTGCAGATACTAAGACGGCAGCAGCGCCGCTCAACGCTCTGTGATTGAAGGAAAAACCTGAGAGACTGGTAAACATTGGTGCAGATATACTAAACGGCAGCAGCGCTGCTCAACGCTCTGTGATAGGAGGAAAAACCTGAGAGACTGGTGAACATTGGTGCAGATACTAAAAGGCAGCAGCGCTGCTCAACGCTCTGTGATAGGAGGAAAAAGCTGAGAGACTGGTGAACATTGGTGCAGATATACTAAGACGTTGTTGTGTTTATCAAAGTGAGAAAAATAATGTTAGATTTTAAAAAGAAGGAAAGGAATCCCTGTCCCATGTTTGAGTTCACCTAAATGAAAATCACAAAAACAACTCTTTTAGTTCCGAAAAATATAATAGATGTCGCCCGAACACGAAATAGATCACAAGTTGGGCCGTGGGAACACCTGTGATCCTACCATATGCATGGTACTCCCAGTGATCATACGCTCAGGGCTGTCAAACCATTCTGAATCGACATTTGAGATGTCATCAGTGATGTCATAAATGATGTCATAGAACATGTCATGAGTGATGTAATATGTGAGGTCATAAGCAGTGCATGGGGGGGATGTAAATTATAGTTAGTTCTGCTTACTATGGCTGTTGAATTTCTGTGGTTTTTTTTGTTGAAAACATTAATGTTCTCACTGACAATTTCCCCTAATTTATCCGTGAATTTCTATGTTTTTTTATGTAAACTAAAACCATATCACCATAGGTAAAGCCAACCAACGGTCTTGCGCAGCTGGGAGTAGGTGCAAGGCCTGAGGCGGACCGCTCAGGTAGCAAACTCCATGCTGTGCACAGACTTCCATTGTGCATGGCGTGGAAATGGCCGCAGGGTGTGGCTTGCAGCCAGGCCATGCCTTTAACTCCCCGCAGGCAGCCAACCCCCGGCTGTACATAGTCTTTGGCCGTGCGCAGCGGGGGATTGGCCACATTGGACTGCCCCCCGGGCCCTGTGGCTACACCCACAGCAGGCTGCCAGACCACCACTGCGCACAGCCTTTGGTGTGCACTGCATAGGGTTGGCCTTCGGGCCCGATGGATCCCATCCCCAGGGGCCAAAGCATATGTATTGAGGAGAGTGGAGTGTGCAGCCCCCCTCAACCCTTAATTGGCCATGGGCACCCCATCCCAGTTCTAATAAATAAAGGGAAGGGAGCCACTTGACCCCCCCACCCCAAAATTTAAAGCCACGGGCACCTCGTTCCATGGGGCTAAATACAATTAAAAAGGGGCGGGTGCCGCACTGCTCCCCTCTCCGAGACTTCTTAGGGCCTGGGGCCAAAATTTAAGTGGAGGAGGAGCGTGGAGCCCTCCCACCCAAAGCCTTAATGAGCCCTGGGGAGCACATCCCCCGGGCACAAATATAATTAAAAAGGGAAAGGGATCACCTAGCTCCCTTCCCTGAGCCTTCTCAGGCCCAGGGACCCCAGCCCCTGCGGCCAAACCCAATGAAAAAGTGGAGGCGGCTGCGCAACCACCCACACCTCCGAACCCTCTCAGGCCCCCATTCCCTGGGGCCCTATTTATATTTTTATTTTAGGGTGAGGGACAGGGTAGCCCCTCCCCTCACTGTCTCAAAATCTAAGGGGAGGGGGCGTGCAGCCCTCCCACCCTGAGGCTTAATAATCCCCAGACACCCAATCCCCCAGGGACAAATACAATAAAAAAGGGGAGGAGGGCCAAGCCTCCCCCTCCCTGAGCCATCTCAGGCACCAGGGACCCCATCCCCTGGCGTAAACACAATAAAAAAAAGGGAGGTGAGGCAGCGTGGTCCCCCTCACCGAGCATTATTATGCCCCAGGGACATTACCCCCTGAAGGCAAATATAATTAAAAAAGGGGAGGGGGCCGCATTATGCCCCTGGGGCATAATGCTCTTATAAAAAGGATGGGTGCTGCATGGCCCTGTTCCCCAAGCCTTATTAGGCCCTGGGGAACTCATACCCCTGGGTAGTATCCATTTTAAAAAGGAATGGGTCCATGAAACCCTCTCCCTCCAGTTCCAAGGACCCCATCCCCCGGGGCCATGTGTTTGCTTAGAGGGGAAGGGGGTCACGTGGCCCCTCATCCCTGAGCGTTTCCAAGCCTTGGGGACCCCATCTCCTGGGGTTGTCTATTTTTTTTTAATGGGGAGGGCGGCCGTGCGGCCCCCTTCTCTGAGCCTATTTAGGCCTCATTTTAAGTGGGTGGGTCCCCCGGCGCCTACCGGGGGCATCCACCAAGCACACATTAGGGACGGGGGTTCCCCAGGGCCCCAGTCGGCTCCCCGCATGGTGCTCCTGTCCAGAGGGAGCAGCTATTTATGCTGGGCAAGAGCAATATCTTGCTCTGTTTCCCTGCCCACACCTCTGCAGGCACGAGACAGATCACGAGCCTGCTCCCAGCTAGAAGAAGCATTTTTAAAACTCCAGTCCACTGGAAGCAGACTTTGTTGGTGTCTTCTGTCTGGTCGGAGATTTGAAAAATGTTCCCGCCAGACAGGAGTGGACACATGTTTCCCTGTCGAAGGCGGTGCAGTCAGGGAAACTACTGTGTCCCGGGGGTGGGCTTCTTGGGACACAGCAAGTGAGCCGGCCTAGAGAGATGCGGTTACCGGGGCCTGTTTAAGACTCAAGGAGGGGGCTGCAGCCCCCCCCCTCAATAAATGCATTGAGCACCAAGGATGGGGTCTCCAGGGCCAAATACGGCTCAGGGAGGGGGGCTGCATGCCACTCTCCGCATAATAATTAAATTGGGCCCTGGGATGGGGTCCCTGAGGCTAAAAACAGCTACAAGAGGGGCAGGGAAGGGAGTCCCCTCCACTTAAGAAATTCATTGGGCCCGGGGGATGGTCTCTCTGGGACCCCCCCCCCCCCCCCATGAGGCCTAGGTGGTCATGGGATCCCTACCCTGCCCCCTTATGTTTTTTTTTCTTTTAAACTTCAGGACAGGGGACGTCCCCAAGTCCTGTAATGGCTTCCTGCAACATTTGTCTCATGTTACTGGCAGCCAATCAGAGCACTTGCTCCCGCAGGTGTCTGACTCCCAATATAGCAGATGGTCCAAGGGAAAAAACCTCCCTGAGCCAATCAGAGCACCCTGTTTTTAAAATGGTGCTCCTGCTATACTTTCACAAGCCTCACACTGACCCAACCGTCCGGATAAATAGTTTCAAATCTAGAATTCTAAAAAAACTACTAAATGGATTTACTTCATATCACAATCTGCGGACAAAGGTCTAGCCTCCAGCCAAATTTGGTGTGTAGTTTTTGCAGTATTGCATCTTAAAGGATTCTATTGAAAATGCACAGGGATTTACCCCCCTTCTTCTCAGCCCCGCTTGACGGTTCACCACAAAATGTTCCTTGCACAAACTAGTCAAATAAAGGGAATGTTTTTTAACAAAGTTAATAGCAACACAAAAAACATATCCTATGGGAACACTGACCTAACTATATGACCCCCTGGCGAGACCCACCAGGTAATATATGTGTGTGTGTGTGTGTGTGTGTATATATATAGATATATGACAAGCAGCAGAGAGAACTAAAATAAAAAACTTTACTTTGCCACCAAGAGGAGTTTGCGTCGTTCCTGATGGAGTGATTGTTTGCAACATATATATATATTCACTGAAAAAACCATAGGTTTTAGGGAAAGTTGTAGTTAGCTGGACATTGCACTCGTACAAAACCAGTGAAATTCCCCACTTATAGTTAGTTCAGATAACTAAAACTCATGCCCCCGCAATGCACTGCTGATGACGTCACATATTACATCACTCATGCTAATTAATAACGAAGCACGGAAGCCCACGCTTACAAGTCCCAGAAAGCTTTCTGATGAATTACGCCCACTAGAGGGCTGCACCTACTAAAGGACTATGAATGGCGGACTGTCTTCACGCGCTAATCCATCTACAAACAATGCCGAGAGCCCGTGAGCAAGGAGCAGGAGCTCCGAAACGCGTTGGGCAGGGTTAATTTTAAACAAGTTCTTGATGTTCCGATTGTAAAGAATAAAGGAATGCTGCATGAACAAGCAGACTCCGCCAGTTCACTCAAGCGTCGTCCTTGAATGTGGGATACATTTTGGGTAATATATAACGGTCGGTCCCGGCCGTGAGGACGAACTACCACTACCCAGGTGGGCTGCTGCACACGGACTGTACTGTGATGCTGTTGCAGGTTTCAACTGGTATCTTGTAAATTTGACGGAATCAAGTTCTTGTAGCTCACTGGAGAGCTTTAATTGTGCAACAAAACTGTGTTTGGCAAGGTGGAACCCACTGTGGGAAGAAATACAGCGAGGTGAAGACTACAAGTCCCAGAAAGCTTTCTGATGAATTACGCCCACTAGAGGGCTGCACCTACTAAAGGACTATGAATGGCAGACTGTCTTCACGCGCTAATCCATCTACAAACAATGCCGAGAGCCCGTGAGCAAGGAGCAGGAGCTCCGAAACGCGTTGGGCAGGGTTAATTTTAAACAAGTTCTTGATGTTCCGGTTGTAAAGAATAAAGGAATGCTGCATGAACAAGCAGACTCCGCCAGTTCACTCAAGCGTCGTCCTTGAATGTGGGATACATTTTGGGTAATATATATATATATATATATATATATATATATATATATATATATATATATATATATATACAGACATACACACACAGCCCCCCAACTTTGATAAAAGTATTAGACGGCAAGATGGCCGCTGACTGATTGCTGGAGTCAGTCGCCTCAAACCACCCTTCTCAAAACTTGTTTAAAATCGGTGAAAACTCGGCGAAAAGTATGGAGTAACCTGGAAAGGATGTCGGTATGAATGGTAAAATAGATCTCTCCTACCTGAACGTTGAGATATTAGCGCTCCGGTGGATCACCAAGACTAGAGTATTACTCGGTAGCGGTTTGTTTGCTTATCGATGTAGAAATTCTTTGAGAAGCCTCGATAGAATTAAGAGCACTATGCCTCCCAAAGCGTCAAAACCATTGAGAGATGCAGCGACGATCAAGCGAACACAACCGCCAGTAGTGGATATTAAAGAAAACTCAGTTGGCCGGACGGCATCGATGCAGCGCAAGGGAATGAAGTCGGCAGAAGTAGGTCATAATAATGGCGGTGGAATTGACGGAGCTCAGGAGATCGCTGCACCAAAGGGAAATGCGGCAGGAAAGGATCCAACTCTTAGACAGCCCTCTGTCAAGGAGTCGTTTGCAGTAAAGATTCCAGAATCTCTGGACCCCCCGGCACCGCAGAGAGTAACAGCTTCGATAGGCTCCGAATCAGGCTCTGAGTCAAGCCGGAAGCAGCGGCAGAGGCAGAACAAGCAGGGGGACGCTGAGACGGATGCAGTTTGCACGAGCGAAGCGGGCGCAGAGCCACGGAGTGAACTTCCCGATGGAGTACAATCACAAGGACCAAGTAAGATGGCACAAAAGACACCGCCACAGGCATTAAGGGTGGCTGTAGGTAGAGATGATGACGGTACAGTGACTGGGGGCGCAAAAAAGGGAGGCATAGCAACTATAAGGAAAATAATTAACATGGCAGGTATGCCTGAAAAGACGGTCCCTGCAACACCCGATGGGGAGTGCTTTTTTTCCGTGAATGAGGACTCTGGATCAGAGTCTTATCTATCTAGTGAGCTTGGTGATGTAAGTCAAGATGTAAGTTCTGCCTCTGACTCTGATTTTGATACCGCCGCTAAATCTTCTATTCAGAAAGCACCACCAGGGCATGCAAACCCCCAGAGAAGTAAAAGGCGAGCTAAAACAGACCCCTCAAACAGCCCCCAACCTCAACCTAATGACTCGAAACATTGTTGGGATTATTCTGCAACGGCCTCACTATATCAGGAGGAAGAGGTTGAGGGGGGAGTCAAAGAGGTAGTGAGTGAGGGTACACCAACACCCTCATTGGGTCTACTGTACGAGACTCTTATTCAGATGCAGGTCGAGGCCAGAAACGAGAGTCGGAGAGCTAAGGTGGCAACAAAAAAGATACAGAGCTCCATGAGGAAAATGAATAAACTATATGAGGAAATGGTGGACAGAGTGTCACATGTGGAGGAGCGTACAGCTAGGCTAGAAGATGACGTTTCTCGCTGGCAGGCTTTTAGAGATTCGCAAGAGAAGATGTCAGAGGACATAAGATGGAAACTGGAGGACTATGAAAATCGACAGCGTCAGAACAACATTAGACTACTGGGGGTTGCTGAAGGGTTGGAGGGAGAGAGTATAAGGGCCTATGTAATAAATTTGTTAAAGGGGGCTTTCCCAGATATCACCAAATGGAATTGGGAGAACGAGGTGCAGAGGGTGCACCGATTTCCACTGCTACAAAGAAAGGCATATGGGGATTCGCAGACTCTGAAACCTAGAGCTATCCTTATATACATCGGAAATTTCTTAGCCAGGCAAGATATTTTGGATAAAGCAAGACCAGAGGCTAGGCGTAGCTTTGAGGGGGCCACATTTTTCGCAAGACCAGATTTTTGTCATGCTACGGTGGAGAGGAGGTGGCGCCTTAGGCAATTGATAGCCCCAGTACAGAAGTTAGGCTACGAAGCGTTCCTACTATACCCATCGAGACTCAAGATTATTGTTAATGGAAGTGTCAAGATGTTCACCTCTGAGATAAAAGCTCAGTTATATATTGATGAGCTTAAGGGAGAAAAGGTGGGATATGCGATTTACCGATATTATATTTTTAGTCAGGAACTATAGGGTTGGTAACTCTATTCATTTTTAATTTAGGTCTCCTCCACCTGAGATATTGGTTTTCACATAAAGGATGAGTATTACTATTATTGGTGGGGGGCGAGAGGGAGTAAACAGGTTAATACTCTTTGAGGGGGGGGTGACACGACTGCTGCTTTCAAAAGCTACCACACATAGGTCATGGTTGACCTATTTGCCTGTAGATGGGGGCGGGGGTGGGGGGGAGGGAGGGAAGCGGGTGCTCGAGCGGTTCGAGTAAGGAAGGGAGGGTCAAGGGAGGGGGGGGGGGGGGGGGAGGGTGGATGGCTTTGTAATTTATGCATTATTCACAGCATATACCATTTTGTTCGTCTGTTAATATTTTTCAATGTTTATTTAAGCTATCTTAAGGTATTGGTTTTTCTAAGTAGGGGTACACTTGATGTTTTTTAATGTCATGTAGAATTGCATCAATTAATATATGCGGACTAAATGATATTAACAAAAGACTGAGAGCGGCTGCTCTAATCAAAACACTTCGGGTAGACATTTTGTGTCTTCAAGAAACACATATTGAAGGAGGGAAGGGATATCTCCTGGAGCAACTGGGTTTTCATCTGTTGGCTTTTTCAAAGCAGGGGGTAAGGAAAAGGGGAGTCGCAATCCTAGCTAAGGACAGGGACGTTGTGGTGAATAGAAAAAAAGAAGATCAATGGGGGAGGTGGGTACTGGTGGAAATAATATATAAGGGAGAAAAGTGCACGGTGGCTACACTATATGGATCTACTGAGGACGATCCGGAGGTTTTTCAATTTTTAGATACTGAACTGGCTCATTGGCCAGAACCCATAATATGCTGTGGTGATTTTAATATACATGATTCATGTAGTTCATTTGCGCAAGAAGGGGGGAAATACACTGGTAGAAAGAAGAAGACGCACAGGGCCTTGTCTGCCCTTGTACACCATAATTCTTTAATTGATCCATGGATTAAGCTGTATCCCCATAGGGAAGGTAGTACTTTTTTTTCCGCACCACACAAAGTTATGGTTAGACTTGATTATTATTTAATTTCTAGCACTCTCACTACAGGATTATCAATGGAAAAGCAACCTAGGATCATTTCAGATCATAATCCCCTGATTTTAGCAGTGAATTTAGGGCAGACTCAAAGGAAAGTATCACAGTGGACATTTGAGAGAGCACTACTAAAAGACGAAGGATATAGAGAGCATATGAGCACATGGATAAAGGGGTTTTGGGATATGAATAGAGGAACAGCATCCCCAGGAATGGTTTGGGATGCTTTTAAAGCCGGTATTAGGGGGGAGACTCCAAGTTATACTGGTCACAAACGTAAGATAGATAAGACTAGATTGGACGATCTGATTAAGGAGTTGGGGAAGGCGGAAAATGAATTGGTACAGGGAATTCGATTAAAACTACCTTTAGAGAATCTTTTGCTTAAAATTATGGTGATTAAAAACAAAACCGTGGAGAGCATTGCCACAAAAGCTGCAGTTGGCTATCTATTAAGAAAAGAGAATTCATATGAATTAAGCGAGAGAGTGGGGCATATACTAGCGGTCCGCACAAGACAGAAAACAGCTGCGGCAGATATCAAGGAGGTTTTAGACGGACAGGGTAACCTGATTTCAGATTCTGATACTATTAGAGAAGTTTTTAGACAATTCTATTCTGATTTATATTCCCGAGAGAGTGGAACTTATATAAATGATGTTGAAGGGTATACTAATAATATAGCCTCACCAAATCTCCCGCAGGAAGAGAAAACATTCTTAGATTTAGCAATACAGATGGAGGAGGTTAAAACAGCACTGAATAGTCTCCCTTCAGGCAAAGCGTCTGGCCCTGACCAGATTCCACTCGAGTTCTATAAGGTCTTTCAAGATATTTTCATTCAAGACTTCTTCGATATTCTCAGTTTAGCACAGACAGGGGAATCAGTTCCTAACTCATGGGGGGGAGCAGACATTGTAATAATCTTGAAAAAAGGAAAGTCTCCGATACTCCCCGGATCTTATAGACCAATTACGTTAATAAATGCAGATGTTAAAATATTTTCTAAAATTTTGGCTAAAAGATTGGGCAGAGTCATTGAGAGGATGGTTAGTCCATCACAGCATGGATTTATTCCGGGGAAAGGCACCACCCACCATATTAGACGGTTGGTGACACTATTCGATGCAACAGAAGTCCTGGGAAATCCTATGGCAGCCTTATTTTTCGACGCAGAGAAGGCGTTTGATAGGGTTTCCTGGGATTACCTCTGGGCAATTATGAGATGGTTTGATATAGGGGAGGGATATATTCGTGCAATTCAGACACTATATAGGAACCCTATAGCCAGGATAAGGGTCAATAGAGGGTACTCTTCAATAATCAGGATAAGCAGAGGGACTAGGCAGGGGTGCCCGTCATCCCCATTACTATTTGTTCTCTTTATAGACCCATATTTACGTAACCTAGAGGCTAATGCTAAGATACCTGCAGTGATGATTAATGGAAGAGCGTGTAAAATACTGGCATACGCGGATGATGTAGCCATTATAACATCTAATCCATCGGAGGCTCTTAGTGAGGTGGAATATGAAGCACTCCGTTTCGGACACTTGTCTGGATATAAAATTAATAGCACTAAGACACAGATTGTTAAAAATAGATATATGTGCTGTACTGACAACCGAATTGTTAGTTCAGCAGTATATCTCGGTGTTCAGCTTTCCGCAGAGGTGGAGAATGTGGTAGAGCAGAATATGGCCCCCCTTATAGCAACTGTACGATTAGATTTGGAACGTATGAATAACCTTCATTTGTCTTTGGTTGGGTGTACCAATGTAATTAAAATGTTAATACTGCCGAAATTTCTTTATTTTTTTAGATCTATTCCTCTGTTTTTTGAGGCTAGGTGGTTTCAAATATTAGAGTCAATATTGAACAGATTTATTTGGGCTCAGGGGAAAACACGCAGGGCTTATAAATTTATATCTCTTTCCAGAGAAAGGGGGGGGTGGGGTGCACCGGACTTTAGATTGTATTATTGGGCCGCAGTGTTACAACATATGCAGGGTTTAATTGGGGGGGGGGGCACATGACTGCTGGGACATCAATAGCTCCCTCGAGGTATATGCAGTAGTTTTTGGTGAAGAAGTCGAAAATTGTTTTTTGAATTGCATTGATTTTTCATATTACAAAAGGACTAGGTTTAAGACAGTTAGTGCAGTTATTAAGATATGGACTGCATTTAGGAAAAAATACGGAATTGGTAGGTTTAACAGATATATTCGACTATATCGGAATAAATCATTCCCGGAACTGATCTTTGCGGATAATGTTATGGCAGAATGGGCGAGTAAAGGGATAGAGCAAATAGGAGACATGATGAGCCAAGAGGGAGTAGTGCAGTTTGCGGACCTAAGAACTAAGTACCAGCTGGATGCTAGAAGTTTTTTTAAATATCTTCAAATCAGGAGCTTTCTGAATACTAAGAAAGGGGGGCCCGCTGGGTTTGGGAATAATGCAATTTTGGATAAAATAAGTAGGGGGCAGGGCTGTACAATACGAAGTTTTTATGCAATATTAGCAGAAGCCAAAACGGATGATATTTCTAAGTTTGATAATAAATGGATGGAGAAGCTATCCATTGAGTCGGGATGTTTCCAGGAATCATTGGTTCTTGGATATACTGTTTTGTGCTCAGCCCCACTTCAGGCCCAGCATTATAAAACAATATATGCCCTGTACTATACTCTTGCTAGAATTGTACAATGGGGGGGGTACTAGTGGGACGAGTTGTCCAAGATGCAATTCTATAGGAGCTGATATCATTCATATATTTGCATCTTGTCCCCAGTTATATACATTAAAACAGGATTTGGAAATGTTCTTAGCCACACACTTAGGTATTCGTGTCGCATTGTCACCAATCTTAGTACTACTTGGGGTCAGCACAGACCCATCGGTCCCACATCGGGAATTCCTGTTTATAGCAATGGCAGTATATAGATTAATGATTGCCAGGGCTTGGCTGGACACAAGACCTCCGGACATGTACCAGTGGTTGGCAAGCTTATTGGGTGCTTATAATCTGGAAAAAGCAATTTATGCACGTAAGGGTAAAAAAAAAGAGGCAACTCGGGTTGAAAATCTGGGAGCCTGTAAGGACATGGAAGGAGGGAATGGTGTTAGCTTAAGGACTTTGGATTGTTTGTTTATATATCTTTTGGTATAGTTGTTTATATACCCATTTATCCTTTTTTTTTTTAATGGTTCTTATGGTCGTGAAGTAATGACCAAAAAACATCAAAGATGTATATTGAATGACTTATAAAGTAACGTAATGTCAATACTAACTGAGTTAATGTTGTATATAGGATTATTTTTAAATGTAATAATGCTGTGATCATGATGTATTAATGTTGGAATATAAGGAAAATTGGGAAGAAAATCAATAAAAAAAAAAAAAATAAAAAGATAAAAGTATTAGACAACACAGCTACAACATCACCTCTGTTATCTGATATGCACAATGTAAGTATACTGTACCATGTTAACAGTAGGAGACAACACAAATAAAATAACATCCGTGTTATCTGCTCTATACATAGATGAAGCCTGTGCTCACCCCTCCAAAGACTCGGCCTGTGCTCACCCCCCAAAGAGACAGCCTGTGCTCACCCCTCCAAAGACACAGCCTGCACTCACCCCTCCAAAGACTCGGCCTGTGCTCACCCCCCAAAGACACAGCCTGTGCTCACCCCTCCAAAGTCACAGCCTGTGCTCACCCCCAAAGACACATGCAAAAACAACAATTGATGGACAGAAGACATGGCTTGGCAGTTCGGGCTGGACTGTTCCCATGAGGCACAGGGTCAAGACTGATTTGCATATGGCCATGTCTAAACTGGGGTGGTGTAGTGGGCAAAAGAACGATGGATTTAACCCAGATCTCTTGACTGGGGGAGAATGTATGCATTGTCAGCATTCCGTCCATCATTTGTTTGTTGTAACGCTCTTCGCCCTAAGTGGGATGGGTATTCCCAGACGTGGGACCCGTGCTCACTACGCCACTGGAGTCAAGCTATCCTGGCTGATGACGGCTGATAGCCAGAAACCGATCCTAGGATGCTTGATTCCGGTCCAGGGAAGACATGGCTTGGCAGTTCGGGCTGGACTGTTCCCATGAGGCACAGGGTCAAGACTGATTTGCATATGGCCATGTCTAAACTGGGGTGGTGTAGTGGGCAAAAGAACGATGGATTTAACCCAGATCTCTTGACTGGGGGAGAATGTATGCATTGTCAGCATTCCGTCCATCATTTGTTTGTTGTAACGCTTTTCGCCCTAAGTGGGATGGGTATTCCCAGACGTGGGACCCGTGCTCACTACGCCACTGGAGTCAAGCTATCCTGGCTGATGACGGCTGATAGCCAGAAACCGGTCCTAGGATGCTTGATTCCGGTCCAGGGAAGACATGGCTTGGCAGTTCGGGCTGGACTGTTCCCATGAGGCACAGGGTCAAGACTGATTTGCATATGGCCATGTCTAAACTGGGGTGGTGTAGTGGGCAAAAGAACGATGGATTTAACCCAGATCTCTTGACTGGGGGAGAATGTATGCATTGTCAGCATTGCGTCCATCATTTGTTTGTTGTAACACCCCCAAAGACACAGCCTGTGCTCACCCCTCAAAGAAACAGCTTGTGCTCAACCCCAAAGACACAGCCTGTGCTCACCCCTCCAAAGAGACAGCCTGTGCTCACCCCTCCAAAGACACAGCCTGCACTCACCCCTCCAAAGACACAGCCTGCGCTCAGCCCTCCAAAGACACAGCCTGTGCTCAACCCCAAAGAAACAGCCTGTGTGTTCACCCCCCCCTAAATGGACAGCCTGTGCTCACCCCTCCAAAGAGTCAGCCTGTGTTCACCACCCAAAGAGTCAGCCTGTGCTCACCCCTCAAAAGACACGGCCTGCGCTCATCCTTCCAAAGACACAGCCTGCGCTCACCCCCCAAAGAGACAGCCTGCGCTCTTCTCCCCCAAACAGCCTGGGCTCACCCCTCCAAAGAGACAGCCTGTGCTCACCCCCCAGATGAAGCCTATATCCAAGTCAAAGGGACCAGCATGGGGGCTGCCTGTGCACCTAGCTT
This sequence comes from Triturus cristatus, assembly GCF_964204655.1. Lineage (NCBI taxonomy): Eukaryota > Metazoa > Chordata > Amphibia > Caudata > Salamandridae > Triturus > Triturus cristatus. The sequence goes on along the minus strand of NC_140592.1, from coordinate 1,274,142,225 downwards.
GGCATGCCTCTATGTTGGGGACTTTGAAATGAAACATGTTTACAACGAGATGGCTCAGTTTTTTGAAAATATTACCTGCTGGCACCGTTACATCGACGATATCATCTTCGTCTGGAACGGTGCCAGCCAGGATTTAGAGTCATTTCTCGAATGGATTAATTTGGGAGATCCCAATTTGAAATTTACAGCACATTACAGTGACTCTGAGGTAGAGTTTTTAGTTATAAAAATCAAAAATGTGATAGGTGTCCTCCAAGTAGAGTTATTTCCAAAACCAACTGACAAAAACACACTCCTTCTATGCGGAAGTAACCATCTGCGTTCCCAAAAGGACAATATCCCCTTTGGGGAATTTTTAAGGCTTAGACGTAATTGTACAACTCTTTCGGATTTTTATCACCACTCAGAGCTCTTAAAGAAAAAATTAACAGCCAGAGGCTACCCAGGCAAATTGATTAAGCATTCTTTTAAAAGAGCTAGATTTTACAATCGTGACCATTTGTTAGAGATTAATAAAGTTAAAAATAATGACAAAACAACAGCACGCATAGTCTTTGTTTCCCAGTTCTCTAATCTCAGCAATCGGATTAAAAACATTGTTAATAAAAATTGGAAACTTTTAAATTATGGAACTGAGACCTCATTAGAAAAGCAACTGTTTTCGTTTAGACGAAATAAAACAATACGCAATTCATTAGTGAGAACATATGATGACAAACATGAAAGCCAAACGACCTTCATGGGAGAGAGAGCGAAGGGTAACCACAAATGTGGAACCTGCTCTATTTGTCCCCTATGCCTGGAAGCCAAAAGCTTGACCCATAACAATAAAAAGATTTGGGCTAAAAGCCTAAACAACTGTTGTTTATTTTTTAATCTGCCCATGTGGTCTCGGGTACGTAGGGGAAACTAGCAGGGAATTACGTATCCGGCTCTTAGAACATAAGTCGGCAATTAAGACCAAGAAAGCAAATGCCCCCCTGACTGACCACTTTGTTGAGATGAACCACAACTGGGATCAAATCCAGTGGTTCATTCTGGAAAAAGTAACAGTAAACAGAAGAGGAGGCGATCTCAATATCAAAAGAAAAAAGAGAGAACAATGGTACATATGTCACCTTAACACAGTAGAGAGGGGATTAAACTCTAAAGAGGACTGGATGAGTATAATTGCCACTTAAATTTAACTGGAATATTATAAGTCTCTATGAAATGTTGGTTGGTTTTTTTCCCGTCTGTAAATTCTGTAATCATGTACGTTTTAGATGCCGTACGCTTGGGTTTGTCATTATGCAACTTGAATGATTAATGTGGGGTAATGAGGCGGAGAAGATACAAATGTTACAATGTTGTATGGGAAAGCCAAATGCGGGCTTTTGCTCCGTGTTAAATTAATGCTGCTTTATGTAAAATAATATGAAATTATTTTTCGCATATTTGTTGGTGTTGACATATAGTATTTAACATTGTCAATAACACGTATGACCAAAAACGAAAGGAGGATACGAAATGTCATTATTCTATGTTATGACGACCAAAGGATTAGTGAGACAATAAAGTTGGCCCAAATTTGAATATATCACATTGAGATAATGAAAAATAAGAAATAGCAAATTACATTTAGATAAAGAGTATGAGGAATGTTGATGGCGTATCTGTACAAGAACACCACGTGATTTTCGGGACTCATTCAATCGGACCAATCATGGCCCACGTTTGTTTCAACAAATAAGCAGACGCGATAGGAAAGGATTAGGGGAGACGAGACAGCAGTACTTCCGCACAGGACGCCTAGAAAACAGAGGCCATAAGGTTAGAGTGGAGCGGGAGCCCTTAACGGGCTATAATATTAAACTGGGCAGTTCTTTTGCCGTTTTCTTTTGCCGTTTTTGTAAACCGTGAAACACCGGCAAGATTCATTTGCGCTAATGCCCTCGCATATCTTTTAAAATAGGTGGCGCGCATTGAGGGAGAATTTTAACGGACTACCGCCGCCCAGCTGAACAACACAAATCAAGTAAATTAACCCCGTAAATCAAGCCAAGTAAGCGATTTTCTGATAACGAGAGGCAATTGCAGCAATGTATGACATATTGATTAATGAGATCCTCTAGAGATAACATCTTGCTACTTGCTTCACTGTAGATAATATTTCGAAATCCTACATAAGACGTATGAGGATATACAACGCTTAAAAACAAAACTTAATGAGAAGATACGAAGTATAGTTTAAAGCAAACGGAGCATAGTGACACAGGTGAGAATAAATCAATTACGGACACAGCTATGATGGTATATGTAAAAGTATACAAAGGGAAACTGGCAGAATTATTAAAGGTGAATCTGCCGTCGAATAGTTGCATTGGCACACATTATGAAAATAAGATATGTAAATACATTAGAATAAACACAAATATAGAAAGAGAAAATATAGTAAAGTGAAAATGACTTACTTGAGTGCTAGCAGAACGTCAGACTAGCTTACTAAAAATATTTATCTTCCAATAGGTCCGAGTATAATAGACGAGGATCTGAGCCTATAATCTGTCTTGAAAAAGATGGCCTTATAAGAAAAACCATCGAAACGCGTCGACGCAATTGAAAACACAATCCGAGGGACAACCGTGGCTTTTTTTTGTAGATATAATTGTGTCTGATATATCACAAACTGCGGATATACATTTATGACCCAATAGGATGTGTAACATATGACAAAGTGCATTGTCTTCTGTTGTTTTCTGTTATGCGGGCTCATAACAGGTTGTTATGTGTACATGAATTGATAATTCTTTAGTAGTGTGAACAATGTGTTTTAATATTTCTTGCGAAATGTATTATTGATTTTAATGAAATACATGTATGTTTTTTTTTATATAATAAATGTGACAAACATTTGGTCATAAGTTCAATAAAATTGCTTGTTATTTGGTATCAGTTTGTACCATTGTGTCTTAACAGAGGGATTGTTACTATATAAAGTGTGATTAGTACCCCATTCCCTTTAACCGGACAAGGGGTCGCTCTCTTATTGATATACACTCACCCCCCAGAGACAGCCTGCGCTCACCCCCCAGAGACAGCCTGTTCTCACCCCTCCAAAGAGTCAGCCTGTGCTCACCCCTCCAAAGACAAACCCTGTGCTCCCCTCCAAAGACAAACCCTGTGCTCACCCCTCAAATGAGGGAGCCTGTGCTCACCCCTCAAATGAGGGAGCCTGTGCTCACCCCTCCAAAGACAAACCCTGTGCTCCCCTCCAAAGACAAAGCCTGTGCTCACCCCTCAAATGAGGGAGCCTGTGCTCACCCCTTAAAGCACACAGCCTGTGCTCACTCCTCCAAAGACAAGACACTGCCTGCGTTCACCCCACTAAAGACACAGCCTGTGCTCACCCCTCCAATGATGCAACCTGCGCTCACTCTCTCCAAAGACACAGCCTGTGCTCATCCCTCCAAGGAGACAGCCTGTGCTCATCCCTCCAAGGAGACAGCCTGTGCTCACCCTTCCAAAGAGACAGCCTGTGCTCACTCCCAAAGAGATGGCCTGTGCTCACCCCCAAACAGACAGCCTTTGTTCACCCCCAAACAGACAGCATGTGCTCATCCCTCCAAAGAGTCAGCCTGTGCTCACCCCCAAAGGAACAGCCTGTGTTCACCCCCCAAAGAGACAGCCTGTGCTCACCCTTCCAAAGAGACAGCCTGTGCTCACTCCACCAAACAGACAGCCTGTGTTCACCCCTGAACAGACAGCCTGTGTTCACCCCCAAAGAGACAGCCTGTGCTCACCCTTCTAAAGAGACAGCCTGTGCTCACTCCCCCAAACAGACAGCCTGTGTTCATCCCCGAACAGACAGCCTGTGTTCACCCCCAAAGAGACAGCCTGTGCTCACCCTTCTAAAGAGACAGCCTGTGCTCACTCCCCCTAACAGACAGCCTGTGTCCACCCCCTAACAGACAGCCTGTGCTCATCCCTCCAAAGAGTCAGCCTGTACTCACCCCCCCCCCAAAGACACAGCCTGCGCTTACCCCTCAAAAGACACAGCCTGTGTTCACCCCCAAACAGACAGCCTGTGTTCACCCCCAAAAGAGACAGCCTGTGCTCACCCTTCTAAAGAGACAGCCTGTGCTCACTTCCCCAAACAGACAGCCTGTGTTCACACCCGAACAGACAGCCTTTGCTCACCCTTCAAAGAGTCAACCTGTACTCACCGCGCCAAAGACACAGCCTGCGCTTATCCCACCAAAGACACAGCATGTACTCAAAACAAAGACGCATCTTGTACTCCCCCCTACAGTGACAGAGACCAAGCGTGTGCTCCCCCCGAGACACAGCCTTTGCTCATCCCCCCAGACATGCAGCATGAGCTCACCCATCCAAAGACGCAGCCTAACCTCACTCCACCAGAGGGACAGCCTACACTCACCCCTCCAAAGACACAACCTGTGCTTACCTCTCGAAAGAGGCGGCCTGTGCTCACTCCTTGAAACACACAGGCCACGCTCAGCCCTCCAGAGACACAGATGCTCACCCCAGCAAAGACACAGCCTGCGCTCACTCCTCCAAACGCACAGCCTATGCTCACCCCTCCAAAGGCATAGCCTGTGCTCACCACAAAGACGCAGTTTGTGCTCACCCCTACAGAAACAGAGAACACAGCCTATGCTCATCCCTCCTGTACTCATTCCCCAGGGGCACAGCCTTTGCTCATCCCCCCAGACATGCAGCTTGTGCTCACCCATCCAAAGACACAGCCTAAGCTCACTCCACCAGAGTGACAGCCTGTACTCACCCCTCCAAAGACAAATCCTGCACTCACCCCTCCAAAAACACAACCTGTGCACACCCCTCGAAAGAGGCGGCCTGTGCTCACCCCTCCAAAGATGCAGTCTGCACTCACCCCTCCAAAGATGCAACCTGCGCTCACCCCTCCAAAGATGCAGTCTGCGCTCACCTCTCCAAAGACACAGTCAGCACTCACCCCTCCAAAGACACAGCCTGCACTTACCCCTCCAAAGACACGGCCTGCGCTCACCCCTCCAAAGACACAGCCAGCACTCACCCATACAAAGACACCGCCTGTGCTCCCCACTCCAAAATGACAGCCTGAGCTCACTCCTCCAAAGACACAGCCTGGGCTCACACCTCCAAAGAGGTATCCTGCGCTCACCCCTCCAAAGACACAGCTTGCGCTCACCCCTCGAAAGAGGCGGCCTGTGCTCACCCCTCCAAAGATGCAGTCTGCACTCACCCCTCCAAAGATGCAACCTGCTCTCACCCCTCCAAAGATGCAGTCTGCGCTCACCTCTCCAAAGACACAGCCTGCACTCACCCCTCCAAAGACACGGCCTGCGCTCACCCCTCCAAAGACACAGCCAGCACTCACCCATACAAAGACACCGCCTGCGCTCCCCACTCCAAAATGACAGCCTGAGCTCACTCCTCCAAAGACACAGCCTGGGCTCACACCTCCAAAGAGGTATCCTGTGTTCACCCCTCCAAAGACACAGCTTGCGCTCACCCCTCCAAAGACACAGCTTGCACTCATCCCTCCAAAGACACGGCCTGCGCTCACCCCTCCAAAGACACGGCCTGCACTCACCCGTACAAAAACACCGCCTGTGCTCACCACTCCAAAACGACAGCCTGGGCTCAATCCTCCAAAGACACAGCCTCGGCTCACACCCTCAAAAATGTATCCTGCGCTCACCCCTCCAAAGACACAGCTTGCACTCACCCCTCCAAAGACACAGCTTGCGCTCACCCCTCCAAAGAGGTGTCCTGCGCTCACCCATCCTAAACCACAACCTGTGCTAATCCCTGTAAAGATAAGGCTTGTGCTAATCCCTGTAAAGATAAAGCCTGTGCTCACCCCTCTAAAGATACGACCTTTGTTCACCCCACCAAAGACAGTGCATGTGTTTACCCACCAGGGACACAGCTTGTGCTCACCTCTCCAAAGGCACAGCCTGTGGTGACCTCTCTCTCCAAAGGCACAGTCTGTGCTGACCTCTCCAAAGGCACAGCCTGTGCTGACCTCTCCAAAGGCACAGCCTGTGATCACCTTTCCTAAGGCACAGCCTGTGCTCACCTCTCCAGAGGCAAAGCCTGTGTTCACCGCTCCAAAGGCACACCCGTGCTCTCCTCTCCAAAAGCACAGCCTGTGTTCATCCCTCCAAAGACATGGCCTGTACTTACCCCTCCAGAGACACAGCCTGCGTTCACCCCTCAAAAGACACGGCCTGCTCTAACCCCTACAAAGACACGACGTGACACAAATAAAATAACATCCGTGTTATCTTCTCTATACATAGACGAAGCCTGTGCTCACCCCTCCAAAGACTCTGCCTGTGCTCACTCCTCCAAGGAGACAGCCTGTGCTCACCCCTCCAAAGACACGGCCTGCGCTCACCCCTCCAAAGACACAGCCTGAGCTCACCCCTCCAATGACACGGCCTGCGCTCACCTCTCCAAAGACACGACCTGTGCTCACCCCTTCAAAGAGACGGCCTGCACTCACCACACAAAAGACACGGCCTCTGCTCACCCCTTCAAGGACACAGCATGTGCTCACCCCTCCAAAAACACGCCCCGTGCTCACCCCTCCAAAGATACAACATGTGCTCATCCCTCCTAAGACATGGCCTATGCCCACCCCTCCAAAAACATGGTCCATGCTCACCCCTACAAAGACATAGCCTACACTCACCCCTCCAAAGACACGGCCTGTGGTAATCCCTCCAGAGACACAGCCTGCACTCAACACTCACCCCTCCAAAGACACGGCCTGTGGTAATCCCTCCAGAGACACAGCCTGCACTCACCCCTCAAAAGACACGACCTGCTCTAACTCCTCCAAAGACACAGCTTGTGCTCACCCCTCCAAAGACACAGCCTGCACTCACCCCTCAAAAGACACAGCCTGCTCTAACTCCTCCAAAGACACAGCTTGTGCACACCCCTCCAAAGACACGGCCTGTGCTCACCCCTCCAAAGACACGGCCTGTGCTCACCCCTCCAAAGACACGGCCTATGCTCACCTCTCCAAAGACACTGAATGTGCTCACCTCTCCTAAGACATGGCCTGCGTTCACCTCTCAAAAGACACGACGTGACACAAATAAAATAACATCCGTATTTTCTTCTCTATACATAGACGAAGCCTGTGCTCACCCCTTCAAAGACTCGTCCTGTGCTCACCCCTCCAAGGAGACAGCCTGTGCTCACCCCCCAAAGAGACAGCCTATGCTCACCCCTCCAAAGACACCGCCTGCACTCACCCCTCCAAAGACTCGGCCTGTGCTCACCCCCTAAAGACACAGCCTGTGCTCACTCCTCCAAAAAGACAGCCTGTGCTCACCCCTCCAAAAAACATGGCCTGTGCTCACCCCTACAAAAACACACAGCCTGAGCTCTCCCCTCCAATGACATGGCCTGTGCTCACCACACAAAAGATGCACCCTGTGCTCACCCCTCCAAAGACACGACCTGCGCTCACCCCTCCAAAGACACAGCCTGAGCTCACCCCTCCAATGACACGGCCTGCGCTCACCTCTCCAAAGACACGACCTGTGATCACCCCTCCAAAGAGACAGCCTGCACTCACCACACAAAAGACACGGCCTCTGCTCACCCCTCCAAGGACACAGCATGTGCTCACCCCTCCAAAGACATGGCCTGTGCCCACCACACAAAAGATGCACCCTGTGCTCACCCCTCCAAAGACACTGTCTGTGCTCACCCCTCCAAATACACAACCTGTGCTCAGCCCTCCAAAGAGACAGCCTGCGTTCACCCCTCAAAAGACACGGCCTGCTCTAACCCCTCCAAAGACACGACGTGACACAAATAAAATACCATCCGTGTCATCTTCTCTATACATAGACGAAGCCTGTGCTCACCCCTCCAAAGACTTTGCCAGTACTCACCCCACCAAGGAGACAGCCTGTGCTCACCCCTCCAAAGACACGGCCTGCGCTCACCCCTCCAAAGACACAGCCTGTGCTCACCCCCAAAGACACGGCCTGTACTCACCCCTCCAAGGAGACAGCCTGTGCTCACCCCTCCAAAGACACGGCCTGCGCTCACCCCTCCAAAGACACAGCCTGCGCTCACCCCTCCAAAGACACAGCCTGAGCTCACCCCTCCAATGACAGGCCTGCGCTCAACCCTTTCAAAGACACAGCCTGTGCTCACCCCTCCAAGGAGACAGCCTGTGCTCATCCCTCAAAAAACACAGCCTGCTCTAACTCCTCCAAAGACACAGCTTGTGCTCACCACTCCAAAGACACGGCCTTTGATCGCCCCTTCTAAGACACAGCCCGCACTCACCCCTCCAAAGACACAGCCTGTGCTCACCCCCCTAAAGACACAGCCGGTGCTTACTCCTCCAAAAAGACAGCCTGCACTCACCCTTCCAAAGACCGAGCCTGCGCTCACCTTCCCCACCCCCCAAGATATGGCCAGAGCTCACCCCTCCAAAGACACAGCCTGCGCTCACCCCCTCCATCCCCCAAGATATGGCATGAGCTTTCCCCTCCAAGGAAATAGCCTGTGCTCACCCTTCCAAAGACACAGCCTGTGCTCACCCCTCCAAAGACACAGCCTGAGCTCACACCTCCAAACACATAACCTGTGCTCACCCCTCCAAAGACAGCCTGCACCTCACCCCACCAATAATACAGCCTGCGCTAACTCCCTCAAAGACATGGCCCGTACTCACTCCTCCAAAGACACAGCTTGTGCTCACCACTCCAAAGACACGGCCTGTGCTCACCCCTTCTAAGACACAGCCCGCACTCACCCCTCCAAAGACACAGCCTGTGCTCACCCCCCTAAAGACACGGCCTGCGCTTACTCCTCCAAAAAGACAGCCTGCACTCACCCTTCCAAAGACCGAACCTGCGCTCACCCCCGCCCCACCCCCCAAGATATGGCATGAGCTTTCCCCTCCAAAGAAATAGCCTGTGCTCACCCCTCCAAAGACACAGCCTGTGCTCACCCCTCCAAAGACACAGCCTGTGCTCACCCCTCCAAAGACACAGCCTGAGCTCACCCCTCCAAAGACATAACCTGTGCTCACCCCTCCAAAGACAGCCTGCCCCTCACCCCACCAATAATACAGCCTGCGCTAACTCCCTCAAAGACATGGCCCGTACTCACTTCCCCAAAGACATGGCCCGTACTAACTCCCTCAAAGACATGGCCCGTACTCACTCCCCCAAAGACATGGCCCGTTCTCACTCCCCCAAAGGCATGGCCCGCACTCACTCCCTCAAAGACATGGCCTGCGCTCACCCCTCCAAAGACATGGCTCGCGCTCACTTCCCCAAAGACATAGCCCATACTCACTCCCTCAAAGACATGGCTCGTGCTCACTTCCCCAAAGACATGGCCCACACTCACTCCCTCAAAGACATGGCTCGCGCTCACTTCCCCAAAGACATGGCCCGTACTCACTCCCTCAAAGACATGGCTCGCGCTCACTTCCCCAAAGACATGCCCATACTCACTCCCACAAAGAAATGCCCTGCGCTCACCCCTCCAAAGACATGGCTCACGCTCACTTCCCCAAAGACATGGCCCGTACTCACTCCCTCAAAGACATGGCTCGCGCTCACTTCCCCAAAGACATGGACGGTACTCACTCCCTCAAAGACATGGCTCGCGCTCACTTCCCCAAAGACATGGCCCGTACTCACTCTCTCAAAGACATGGCTCGCGCTCACTTCCCCAAAGACATGGCCCGTACTCACTCCCTCAAAGACATGGCTCGCGCTTACTTCCCCAAAGACATGGCCTGTACTCACTCCCCCAAAGACATGGCTCGCGCTCACTTCCCCAAAGACATGGCCCGTACTCACTCCCCCAAAAACATGGCCTGCGCTCACCCCTCCAAAGACATGGCTCGCGCTCACTTCCCCAAAGACATGGCCCGTACTCACTCCCTCAAAGACATGGCTCGCGCTCACTTCTCCAAAGACATGGCCCGTACTCACTCCCTCAAAGACATGGCTCGCGCTCACTTCCCAAAAGACATGGCCCGTACTCACTCCCTCAAAGACATGGCTCACGCTCACTTCCCCAAAGACATGGCCCATACTCACTCCCTCAAAGACATGGCTCGCGCTCACTTCCCCAAAGACATGGCCCGTACTCACTCCCTCAAAGACATGGCTCGCGCTCACTTCCCCAAAGACATGGCCCGTACTCACTCCCTCAAAGACATGGCTCGCGCTCACTTCCCCAAAGACATGGCCCGTACTCACTCCCCCAAAGACATGGCCTGCGCTCACCCCTCCAAAGACATGGCCTGCGCTTACCCCTCCAAAGACATGGCTCGTACTCACTCCCTCAAAGACATGGCTCACACTCACTTCCCCAAAGACATGGCCCGTACTCACTCCCTCAAAGACATGTCTCGCGCTCACTTCGCCAAAGACATGGCCCGTACTCACTCCCTCAAAGACATGGCTCGTGCTCACTTCGCCAAAGACATGGCCCATACTCCCTCCCTCAAAGACATGGCTCACGTTCACTTCCCCAAAGACATGGCCCGTACTCACTCCCCCAAAGACATGGCCCGCGTTCACCCCTCCAAAGACACACCCTGTGGTCACCCCTCTGAAGATGCGGCCTGTACCCACCCCTCTTTGAAAGGGGGAAGCAATGTCAAGGCAGGTCTGGGAAATCCAGGTCGCTAATATGTCTAGCAAGAATTGGGCAGATACCCACATTGTGGAGGGGGCCTGGATATTTGAAGCCTCCACAAACTTGGGAAGGTGAGAGTTAACAAGGCTTTCAGTGGCTGGGAAAGCTAGCACTGATACAGTCCTACAGTTTTCCATCATGTTAGTTTGTTTAGGAGTCTAACCAGGGCCGGCTTTAGTGCTGGTGGCGCCCTGTGCGACAATGCTTGTTGGTGCCCCCACCCCCCCCCCCAATGACCTTCTCTGCCACAGATTCCCTCACTACCACCATTTGACAGTGCCCCGAAAGTCTCCATAACCACTGTCTCAGATTAATTTAGTTTTATAGTGCCACTCATACAGGTTTAAGGTGTCAGGACACTTTACATCACACACACATTACACAATCATACATGTGAAAATGAGTGTATAGGAAATGTTACATAAGACAGAGGACAGAGTGACATGTCATCCATTCTGGTAGGCAGTACACTTTGAGTCCCTGGTCTGGAAAAACGCAAATTCAGAATTTAAAATGGAGCACCATTGTTAGGGGTTCTCTTTAATAATAATAATTGATTTCTACCTAAATGAACCCTTTTTGCAATATTAGGATAACAAACGACTGGGCAAAAAACACATAGCTCTAATACTGCATGCCGCTCTTTGATGACAGGTAATATATAAGATTTCAACTTATAAACTGTAAGTAACAAAAGGATTTCTGACAAAAGCAGCGACCCACTGACCAATGTATATTATTTGCATTTTGTGAGTTGCATGGGGCTCGTTCTTTGCAGCAGGCATGTTAACCCTCTGAGCTACCAGTCAACATTTCTTAGACAAAGCTCCGGTTTCTCCCCAGGAAGAACATTAATCAAATGAGTTCTATTGACATTTTATTGCTGGACTAGGAACGCGGCATTAGGTGCTTTTAGAACCATAAACATGGCGCCCCCACCCAAAGTCAGCGCCCGGTGCGATGGCACCGATCGCACTGCCCTAGAGCCGGCCCTGCCCCCACCCAAAGTCAGCGTCCTGTGCGAGTCTAATGGAAGTTTTTTCTTCAGAAAAAGGGTGTACTAAAATGTAAATGTAAATTTGATACTTGTAAAGTGCACTACTCACCCGCAAGGGTCTCAAGGCGCTTGTACGAATACCGCTGTGGAACCCATCCTGGCTTTCCCTGTGAGGCGTCCACTCCTGGGCACCCCCAAGGTCGTGGCCAGGCATCCTTTAGCGCTGTGGGGGCCGTTGTGGAGATTAAGCAAGCTATTGCCCAGAGTTGCAGAGTGGGACTCCATGATTGGAATAGGCACCGAGGCGAGAATTATCGGGTCTGTGGAATTTTTGAGCCCAAGACCCGCCGGGGTGGGGAATTGAACCCTGGTCCCAGGCCAGACCTCTGCATCAGGGTCTGCCGCTCTAACCATTGTGGCTACTAGATGATATGGCTGTGGCACCTTCTCGTGGAGTACACGCACAGATACCGTCTTGAGTTCAGTCAGTATCGTTTACTCCACCGTAGCTCAACCCTGGCTGTGGCTGCGAGCGCAGTCAGCCTCGGCGAAGGGACTTAGAGTGAAGATTTAACTGCACCAAACAAAATAAGAAAATCACACAGCAATAAAAAGAAACAACAGATTATACAAATAGAACAGATTTTTATGACTTTTTAGAGACCTTGATATCCATAGAAGGGTTCTGAAGATACAGATTTTAGAACCTTTGACCACTTTTAAATGCAACTCAAACAAGCAATGGCAGAAGTAAAGTTGAAAACTTTTCAAAGTTTGAAAAAGTTAGTGCGAGTACTCCAGCCCAGCTTGAGTGACCAAATCCAGCAGAGATAAGGTCTAGGAGGCCAGATGGGATACTTTGGTCAGTTAGCTGACCACCAGAGCATTTTTTAAACAAGTTCCAAACTTTACAGGACAACCACCATAGAAGTCAATAGGGTGGTCCTGATACAGAGAGATGCAGGCAAAGATGCTCAAAAGGAGCTTTGGTTGTGGTGCGGTCAACATTGTTGTCTCGGTGGTGGTTCCTCGGACCATGGGTGATGTGGGGCAACATTGGCCACGGAGATCGGGGTCCCCCGAAGACCTCTATGTTGCAGTAGTTGGACAGCCGATGCTTCACTTTTGCACTCCCTGCATCGTGGTTGGATGCAAAGTCTTTGGTGGGACTGGTGTCCCTTGTGTAAAACAAATCCGAACTTGGACAACACTCCCGGGTCGGCTAGACTTAGATGCAGGTTTTGGCTATTACAGATTTGTGCTTTCTTGTGCCCGGCAATTGGTAGTGTCAAAACTTCTGCAGTGGCTGCTAACTTGTTCGCTTGGGCTCTTTCAGCTGTTGTTGGCCTTTAGCTAGATCCAGGAGATCAGCGTACTGATCCTTGGAGTCACTGGTCTTGGTAAAGCTGGGAAATGAACTTTTCCCGGGGTCAGGAGTCGCAGGCTCAGTCCCAGTCTTACTAGCTCCAAAGTGTAGAAGGTGCAGTCCTCTCGGAGGTGCAGCATTTCTTTGTGCGGTTCAAGGGCAGGAGTGCAGTCCTTCTTCGGTTCTCTCTTCACCAACATAAACTGAAGTGCAAGGTGCCAGGGGTGCCCTACTTATCCCATGAACGTGCCCTGAGGGGATCACTCGAGCACTAGCCAATGGACTACTGGGTCCCCTCCTTTCTAGTGTTGAAGTTCCTGTGGTGTGTGGCTTCTGGCTATCCCTGAGTGCCCCATGTTTGCCTTCAGGATAGCACCACCCTTCCTTTGTTGTTGGAAGCAGGGTAACCCACCCTAGAGGTATGACTACCAGTGGGCTACATGCCCATGGGAAATCGGGTTGGGACACAGGTTTCCCTCCCATAGCTCTGTCTAGTAATTGTGTCCAGGAACAAAAGGCACCCTGCTCAGGGATGTTGTCACAAGTGGCCCTTCAAAGACCGCTTCAGCTTTAAAGCTTGCCTTTTGTGCTAACACCGAGTGGCCATCCTGGGAGAGGAGGGGACACCTTGCTTTGCGGGAACTGCCTTTGTTCCTGGGAGTCGTTCACACGTCTCCCCAGGCGGCCAGAACCCCATTAAGATTTGTTTATTTAGTTATTTGTGGAGTTTTATAAAGTGTGAACATGACCCTTCCGGATATCAGAGCGCTGTACATATAGCGGTCAGGACATACATAACAGGTAAAATGCAAGGATGGAAATGTAGGGGGCAAGGCAAAACACAAAAACAGATACTGTGTATAACAACGGCTTGGTGGATCCAAGATCTAGGATCCAGATAAGTCCACATGAAAATGATCGAGTTGAATCACTAAAGAGAACCAGAGGAGGAATCCATTCTCTAGAAGCTTTCCTACTTCTTTTTTGAGGAGGGTAAATGAGGGCTTTGTCCTAATCTCTGGGGCAGCACTTTTGTGAGACTACTGAACTAGATGGAGTACAGGGGCAACTTTCTAAAACTTGCATAACTTTAATAGTGACTTTAAATCTGGCCTGGGCATTCTGTCGGGTTTAATACCACAATTAATTTGATAGCACACACAAGATGATTGAGGGACCGCGGAAACTTTTCAAACACTCAACCCCAGTCAAGAGATCTGGGTTGAATCCATCATTCTTTTGCTCACCATGCCTCCTCAGTTTGGAGCCAGCCAGATGCAAATCAGTCTGACCCTGTGCCTCATGGGAACAGTCCAGCCCGAACTGCCAAGCCAGGTCCTCCCTGAACTGGAAACAAGCATCCTAGGACCAGTTTCGGGGTATCGCTCATCATCAGCCAGGCTAGCTTGAATCCAGTGGCACAGCAAGCAAGGGACCCACGTTTGGGCATTGGCCCAAAGCTATCCTGGCTGATGAGGGGTGATGCCTTGAAACTGGTCCCAGGATACTTGTTTCCGGTCCAGGGAGGACCTGACCTGGCAGTTCGGGCTGGACTGTTCCCATGAGGCACAGGTTCAAGGCTGATTTGCATATGGCTGGGTCCAAAATGGGGTTTTCACAGGGACTGCACTGGACGTCGCAGTCATAACCTAGTACCCCAAATAACATATTCTACACACAAGACCTAGGGGGTCAGGGTACCCCTACTCCTCCCTCTTAGTCCTTATGTTTTTTTATTTGCTATGAACGAGGACTTAGCTCTCAGGTCATAAAATGGCAGCCGCAACATTTTTTTCAATTTGCAGCCTGCCAATCAGAGAGTGTGCTTTGAGCTAGCGGTACTGAGGTACTATGCGGTAGCACAGCAAAGATACCAGGTCTCAAAAACCATTGAACAGATTTTCACCAAATAACAAAAAAGCATGCTCATTGATCAAGATCTGGCTTTCTGCCACATCTGGTGTAATTCCGTTCTTCGGGTTTGGCTATATCACTGCTCAGTTTTCCCATGGGCTATATGTTTTAAAAAAGTCTCTGCCTCCCTCCTGTGGGACTGTGCAGTGGGGGGGGGGGGGGGGGGAGGGGGGAGGAGGAGGGAGTCTAGGCGCTACTGCCGCCTCCGGGCCTCGGTGAGGCTGGAAGGGAAGGGTTGGCACCACCCTGTGCTGTGTGTTTGTAAGTACAGGACAGACTGGCCCGTGTTTGGAAGCCCACAGAGTAATGTCTGTCCCTAAAACGCGGTCTAGGGTTCCAGTAAGACGGTGACCCCTGGTGACCCCTGTGCCCAGATCCTGGCAGGACAGTGGTCAGAAGGGGGAACAAGTCCTAAGGTGAGCCATGGCGACGAGCATCTGATTCCAGGTAATAGGGACAAGATTTGAGAAACCATCCTCCTATGGGGGATGGGTCATTTTTAGAGGACCCCAAATCCAGGCCTGTGTTTTAAGGTAGAGATATTCGAGCGCTAATGTTGGGATGTTTTTAAAAATGAAGCGAGGAAGTTGGTCACAGTTTTCCCCCCCAAGGGGTGACTGCAGTCGCAGGCAGAGCGGAGCTGAAAGCGTCGGCACTAATGCACACAGCTCTTTTTAGAGCGGAGCCCTCCCCCCTCCCCAAGGAGTTGTCATTTTTCCTGTTTCTAGCACCTTTCTCTGTTTCTCACTGAGTCGGCCCTTCACTGAGAGGACCCTGGCGGTGTTGCCACTTTAACAGCCAACAGAGAAGGGGTCATCCGGGGGGACACCTGTAGTTAGCGGTAGAGGTCAGGGGTGTCATCATGTCCAGATCTAAGGGCAGCTGGACACCACCATTAAGATGGGACAACCGTGAGGCAGTCTGTACTGGTGGGGGGGAGGGGTGGGGTCCCCCTCACGCCCCCTCCCAGGGGAGGCACAGAGGACCTGATGAGCAGCGAGTCATTCAATGGTCAGTTTCTTGACACAACCCCCCTTCCTTGGTACCTGCAAGAAGCCTCTTGTCCCTCTGCTCCGACAGCATAAAGGGAGAGCAGTCTGGGCTGAGTGGAAAGTGTCTGGGACAGACGTCAGCTGCAGCAGGTGGTAAGCCACAGGGTGGCAGTAGAAAGATGCCTGCTCCAGGAGGTGGTACAAAAGGGGGTGGTGATGGACTGAGCATCAGAACCAATCAAACACTCACACCCAGTCAACAGATCTGGGTTTGATCCATCACCGTTCTTTAGCCCACTCTGCCACCCCAGATCAGACATGGCCATATGCAAATCAGTCTGACCCTGTGCCTCATGGGAACAGTCCAGCCCGAACTGCCAAGCCATGCCTTCCCTGGACCGGAACAAGCTTCCTAGGACCGGTTTCTGGCATTTCAGCCGTCTTCAGCCAGGCTTGCTTGAATCCAGTGGCAAAGTGAGCAAGGGACTCACGTCTGAGCATACCCTGCCAACTTATGGCGGACAAAGCGGTACAAAAGGGGGTGGTGATGGACTGAGCATCAGAACCAATCAAACACTCACACCCAGTCAACAGATCTGGGTTTGATCCATCACCGTTCTTTAGCCCACTCTGCCACCCCAGTTCAGACATGGCCATATGCAAATCAGTCTGACCCTGTGCCTCATGGGAACAGTCCAGCCCGAACTGCCAAGCCATGCCTTCCCTGGACCGGAACAAGCTTCCTAGGACCGGTTTCTGGCATTTCAGCCGTCTTCAGCCAGGCTTGCTTGAATCCAGTGGCAAAGTGAGCAAGGGACTCACGTCTGAGCATACCCTGCCAACTTATGGCGGACAAAGCGGTACAAAAGGGGGTGGTGATGGACTGAGCATCAGAACCAATCAAACACTCACACCCAGTCAACAGATCTGGGTTTGATCCATCACCGTTCTTTAGCCCACTCTGCCACCCCAGTTCAGACATGGCCATATGCAAATCAGTCTGACCCTGTGCCTCATGGGAACAGTCCAGCCCGAACTGCCAAGCCATGCCTTCCCTGG